>NW_026698368.1:0-37804 GCF_030435755.1 Ochotona princeps
CCATTTGGCTCACTAACTTCACACACCATCAGGCTTCCAAGCAGCTCTCAAGGAAACTCAGTTTTCACACTCTATGCTTAGTGCCCTTTGTATGGCTAGGACTGAAATAAACCTGGTAGAGCATCCCAAACAAACGAATGCTCCACATGCGGGTTTCATATGCCACCAACTCCACATTCACAGGCAACTTCAGCGCCACAGCCGTTTTCAGATAGCCCTCAATGCAAAGGCTCTAGATGCAAATATTGGTGTGAGAGCTAATTCAATCAAGGAAACACTGCATGTTGGTGAAGGGCATATTGAAGAAGGATCAGCCGAGTGGTTCTTGTGGGAGAACAACTCCATTTGGCTCACTAACTTCACACACCATCAGGCTTCCAAGCAGCTCTCAAGGAAACTCAGTTTTCACACTCTATGCTTAGTGCCCTTTGAGTGCATTATCTAGGAATGAACCTGGTAGAGCATCCCACACAAACGAATGCTCCACATGCGGGTTTCACATGCCACCAACTCCACATTCACAGGCAACTTCAGCGCCACAGCCGTTTTCAGATAGCCCTCAATGCAAAGGCTCTAGACGCAAATATTGGTGTGAGAGCTAATTCAATCAAGGAAACACTGCATGTTGGTGAAGGGCATATTGAAGAAGAATCAGCCGAGTGGTTCTTGTGGGAGAACAACTCCATTTGGCTCACTAACTTCACACACCATCAGGCTTCCAAGCAGCTCTCAAGGAAACTCAGTTTTCACACTCTATGCTTAGTGCCCTTTGAGTGCATTATCTAGGAATGAACCTGGTAGAGCATCCCACACGTACGAATGCTCCACTTGCGGGTTTCACATGCCACCAACTCCACATTCTCAGGCAACTTCAGCGCCACAGCCGTTTTCAGATAGCCCTCAATGCAAAGGCTCTAGACGCAAATATTGGTGTGAGAGCTAATTCAATCAAGGAAACACTGCATGTTGGTTAAGGGCATATTGAAGAAGAATCAGCCGAGTGGTTCTTGTGGGAGAACAACTCCATTTGGCTCACTAACTTCACACACCATCAGGCTTCCAAGCAGCTCTCAAGGAAACTCAGTTTTCACACTCTATTCTTATTGCCCTTTGAGTGCATTATCTAGGAATGAATCTGGTAGAGCATCCCACATAACGAATGCTCCACATGCGGGTTTCACATGCCCACCAACTCCACATTCACAGGCAACTTCAGCGCCACAGCCGTTTTCAGATAGCCCTCAATGCAAAGGCTCTAGATGCAAATATTGGTGTGAGAGCTAATTCAATCAAGGAAACACTGCATGTTGGTGAAGGGCATATTGAAGAAGGATCAGCCGAGTGGTTCTTGTGGAGAACAACTCCATTTGGCTCACTAGCTTCACACACCATCAGGCTTCCAAGCAGCTCTCAAGGAAACTCAGTTTTCACACTCTATACTTAGGGCCCTTTGAGTGCATTATCTAGGAAAGAACCTGGTAGAGCTTCCCACACGTACGAATGCTCCACATGCGGGTTTCACATGCCACCAACTCCACATTCACAGGCAACTCAGCGCCACAGCCGTTTTCAGATAGCCCTCAATGCAAAGGCTCTAGACGCAAATATTGGTGTGAGAGCTAATTCAATCAAGGAAACACTGCATGTTGGTGAAGGGCATATTGAAGAAGAATCAGCCGAGTGGTTTTTGTGGGAGAACAACTCCATTTGGCTCACTAACTTCAAACACCATCAGGCTTCCAAGCAGCTCTCAAGGAAACGCAGTTTTCACACTCTATGCTTAGTGCCTTTGAGTGCATTATCTGGGAATGAACCTGTAGAGCATCCCACACAAACGAATGCTCCACATGCGGGTTTCACATGCCACCAACTCCACATTCACAGGCAACTTCAGCGCCACAGCCGTTTTCAGATAGCCCTCAATGCAAAGGCTCTAGACGCAAATATTGGTGTGAGAGCTAATTCAATCAAGGAAACACTGCATGTTGGTGAAGGGCATATTGAAGAGGATCAGCCGAGTGGTTCTTGTGGGAGAACAACTCCATTTGGCTCACTAACTTCACACACCATCAGGCTTCCAAGCAGCTCTCAAGGAAACTCAGTTTTCACACTCTATGCTTAGTGCCCTTTGAGTGCCTAGGAATGAAATGAAGCTTGGAGAGCATCCCACATAAACGAATGCTCCACATGCGGGTTTCACATGCCACCAACTCCACATTCACAGGCAACTTCAGCGCCACAGCCGTTTTCAGATAGCCCTCAATGCAAAGGCTCTAGACGCAAATATTGGTGTGAGAGCTAATTCAATCAAGGAAACACTGCATGTTGGTGAAGGGCATATTGAAGAAGGATCAGCCGAGTGGTTCTTGTGGGAGAACAACTCCATTTGGCTCACTAACTTCACACACCATCAGGCTTCCAAGCAGCTCTCAAGGAAACTCAGTTTTCACACTCTATGCTTAGTGCCCTTTGAGTGCCTAGGACTGAAATGAAGCTTGGAGAGCATCCCACAAAACGAATGCTCCACATGCGGGTTTCACATGCCACCAACTCCACATTCACAGGCAACTTCAGCGCCACAGTCGTTTTCAGATAGCCCTCAATGCAAAGGCTCTAGACGCAAATATTGGTGTGAGAGCTAATTCAATCAAGGAAACACTGCATGTTGGTGAAGGGCATATTGAAGAAGGATCAGCCGAGTGGTTCTTGTGGGAGAACAACGCCATTTGGCTCACTAACTTCACACACCATCAGGCTTCCAAGCAGCTCTCAAGGAAACTCAGTTTTCACACTCTATGCTTAGTGCCCTTTGAGTGCATTATCTAGGAATGAACCTAGTAGAGCATCCCACACGTACGAATGCTCCACTTGCGGGTTTCACATGCCACCAACTCCACATTCACAGGCAACTTCAGCGCCACAGCCGTTTTCAGATAGCCCTCAATGCAAAGGCTCTAGACGCAAATCATTGGTGTGAGAGCTAATTCAATCAAGGAACACTGCATGTTGGTGAAGGGCATATTGAAGAAGGATCAGCCGAGTGGTTCTTGTGGGAGAACAACTCCATTTGGCTCACTAACTTCACACACCATCAGGCTTCCAAGCAGCTCTCAAGGAAACTCAGTTTTCACACTCTATGCTTAGTGCCCTTATTATGGCTAAGACTGAAATGAACCTGGTAGAGCATCCCAAACAAACGAATGCTCCACATGCGGGTTTCATATGCCACCAACTCCACATTCACAGGCAACTTCAACGCCACAGCCGTTTTCAGATAGCCCTCAATGCAAAGGATCTAGATGCAAATATTGGTGTGAGAGCTAATTCAATCAAGGAAACACTGCATGTTGGTGAAGGGCATATTGAAGAAGGATCAGCCGAGTGGTTCTTGTGGGAGAACAACTCCATTTGGCTCACTAACTTCACACACCATCAGGCTTCCAAGCAGATCTCAAGGAAACACCAGTTTTCACACTCTATGCTTTGTGCCCTTTGTATGGCTAGGACTGAAATGAACCTGGTAGAGCATCCCACACAAACGAATGCTCCACATGCGGGTTTCACATGCCACCAACTGCCACATTCACAGGCAACTTCAGCGCCACAGCTGTTTTCAGATAGCCCTCAATGCAAAGGCTCTAGACGCAAATATTGGTGTGAGAGCTAATTAATCAAGGAAACACTGCATGTTGGTGAAGGGCATATTGAAGAAGGATGAGCCGAGTGTTTCTTGTGGGAGAACAACTCCATTTGGCTCACTAACTTCACACACCATCAGGCTTCCAAGCAGCTCTCAAGGAAACTCAGCTTTCACACTCTATGCATAGTGCCCTTTGAGTGCCTAGGAATGAAATGAAGCTTGGAACCCGCATTTACTTTTAACATATTGGTTACTCATTACTATGTCAATTAATTCCATAATGATGTAAATTTTTGCTGATGGTATGTTGGAGCTTTCAATTGACTGGGATGATGCTCTGCTGGCTCTGTCATCAGACCTAAGAAGCCGTTGAACTTGATGGGACAATAAGATGCTGGACTCTATGTTTGGTATACGCTTGCAATGGGGAAATCTCAACTGAACTTGAGCTGTGGTTATGCAACAAGGTGGAGGAATCCACCATGGTGGGAGGGTTTGGGGAGGGGTGGGGAGAACCCAAGTATCTATGTAATTGTGTCACATAATACAATGTAATTACTGAAGTTAAACAATAAATAATTAAAAAAAAAAAAAATGAAGCTTGGAGAGCATCCCACATAAACGAATGCTCACATGCGGGGTTTTCACATGCCACCAACTCCACATTCACAGGCAACTTCAGCGCCACAGCCGTTTTCAGATAGCCTCAATGCAAAGGCTCTAGACGCAAATATTGGTGTGAGAGCTAATTCAATCAAGGAAACACTGCATGTTGGTTAAGGGCATATTGAAGAAGGATCAGCCGAGTGGTTCTTGTGGAGAACAACTCCATTTGGCTCACTAACTTCACACACCATCAGGCTTCCAAGCAGCTCTCAAGGAAACTCAGTTTTCACACTCTATGCTTAGTGCCCTTTGAGTGCATTATCTAGGAATGAACCTGGTAGAGCATCCCACACAACGAATGCTCCACATGCGGGTTTCACATGCCACCAACTCCACATTCACAGGCAACTTCAGCGCCACAGCCGTTTTCAGATAGCCCTCAATGCAAAGGCTCTAGACGCAAATATTGGTGTGAGAGCTAATTCAATCAAGGAAACACTGCATGTTGGTGAAGGGCATATTGAAGAAGATCAGCCGAGTGGTTCTTGTGGGAGAACAACTCATTTGGCTCACTAACTTCACACACCATCAGGCTTCCAAGCAGCTCTCAAGGAAACTCAGTTTTCACACTCTATGTTTAGTGCCCTTTGAGTGCATTATCTAGGAATGAACCTGGTAGAGCATCCCACACAAACGAATGCTCCACTTGCGGGTTTCACATGCCACCAACTCCACATTCACAGCAACTTCAGCGCACAGCCGTTTTCAGATAGCCCTCAATGCAAAGGCTCTAGACGCAAATATTGGTGTGAGAGCTAATTCAATCAAGGAAACACTGCATGTTGGTTAAGGGCATATTGAAGAAGAATCAGCCGAGTGGTTTTTGTGGGAGAACAACTCCATTTGGCTCACTAACTTCACACACCATCAGGCTTCCAAGCAGCTCTCAAGGAAACTCAGTTTTCACACTCTATGCTTAGTGCCCTTTGTATGGCTAGGACTGAAATGAACCTGGTAGAGCATCCCAAACAAACGAATGCTCCACATGCGGGTTTCATATGCCACCAAACTCCACATTCACAGGCAACTTCAGCGCCACAGCCGTTTTCAGATAGCCCTCAATGCAAAGGCTCTAGATGCAAATATTGGTGTGAGAGCTAATTCAATCAAGGAAACACTGCATGTTGGTGAAGGGCATATTGAAGAAGGATCAGCCGAGTGGTTCTTGTGGGAGAACAACTCCATGTGGCTCACTAACTTCACACACCATCAGGCTTCCAAGCAGATCTCAAGGAAACTCAGTTTTCACACTCTATGCTTTGTGCCCTTTTTATGGCTAGGACTGAATGAACCTGGTAGAGCATCCCACACAAACGAATGCTCCACATGCGGGTTTCACATGCCACCAACTCCACATTCACAGGCAACTTCAGCGCCACAGCCGTTTTCAGATAGCCCTCAATGTAAAGGCTCTAGACACAAATATTGGTGTGAGAGCTAATTCAATCAAGAAAACACTGCATGTTGGTGAAGGGCATATTGAAGAAGGATCAGCCGAGTGTTTCTTGTGGAGAACAACTCCATTTGGCTCACTAACTTCAAACACCATCAGGCTTCCAAGCAGCTCTCAAGGAAACTCAGTTTTCACACTCTATGCTTAGTGCCCTTTGAGTGCATTATCTAGGAATGAACCTGTAGAGCATCCACATAAAGGAATGCTCCACATGCGGGTTTCACATGCCACCAACTCCACATTCACAGGCAACTTCAGCGCCACAGCCGTTTTCAGATAGCCCTCAATGCAAAGGCTCTAGACGCAAATATTGGTGTGAGAGCTAATTCAATCAAGGAAACACTGCATGTTTGTGAAGGGCATATTGAAGAAGGATCAGCCGAGTTGTTCTTGTGGGAGAACACTCCATTTGGCTCACTAACTTCACACCCATCAGGCTTCCAAGCAGCTCTCAAGGAAACTCAGTTTTCACACTCTATGCTTAGTGCCCTTTGAGTGCATTATCTAGGAATGAACCTGGTAGAGCATCCCACACAAACGAATGCTCCACATGCGGGTTTCACATGCCACCAACTCCACATTCACAGGCAACTTCAGCGCCACAGCCGTGTTCAGATAGCCCTCAATGCTAATGCTCTAGACGCAAATATTGGTGTGAGAGCTAATTCAATCAAGAAAACACTGCATGTTGGTGAAGGGCATATTGAAGAAGGATCAGCCGAGTGGTTCTTGTGGGAGAACAACTCCATTTGGCTCACTAACTTCACACACCATCAGGCTTCCAAGCAGCTCTCAAGGAAACTCAGTTTTCACACTCTATGCTTAGTGCCCTTTGAGTGCATTATCTAGGAATGAACCTGGTAGAGCATCCCACACGTACGAATGCTCCACTTGCGGGTTTCACATGCCACCAACTCCACATTCACAGGCAACTTCAGCGCCACAGCCGTTTTCAGATAGCCCTCAATGCAAAGGCTCTAGACGCAAATATTGGTGTGAGAGCTAATTCAATCAAGGAAACACTGCATGTTGGTGAAGGGCATATTGAAGAAGGATCAGCCGAGTGGTTCTTGTGGGAGAACAACTCCATTTGGCTCACTAACTTCACACACCATCAGGCTTCCAAGCAGCTCTCAAGGAAACTCAGTTTTCACACTCTATGCTTAGTGCCCTTTGTATGGCTAGGACTGAAATTAAACCTGGTAGAGCATCCCAAACAAACGAATGCTCCACTTGCGGGTTTCATATGCCACCAACTCCACATTCACAGGCAACTTCAGCGCCACAGCCGTTTTCAGATAGCCCTCAATGCAAAGGGTCTAGATGCAAATATTCTTGTGAGAGCTAATTCAATCAAGGAAACACTGCATGTTGGTGAAGGGCATATTGAAGAAGGATCAGCCGAGTGGTTCTTGTGGGAGAACAACTCCATGTGGCTCACTAACTTCACACACCATCAGGCTTCCAAGCAGATCTCAAGAAAACTCAGTTTTCACACTCTATGCTTTGTGCCCTTTTTATGGCTAGGACTGAAATGAACCTGGTAGAGCATCCCACACAACGAATGCTCCACATGCGGGTTTCACATGCCACCAACTCCACATTCACAGGCAACTTCAGCGCCACAGCCGTTTTCAGATAGCCCTCAATGCAAAGGCTCTAGACGCAAATATTGGTGTGAGAGCTAATTCAATCAAGAAAACACTGCATGTTGGTGAAGGGCATATTGAAGAAGGATCAGCCGAGTGTTTCTTGTGGGAGAACAACTCCATTTGGCTCACTAACTTCAAACACCATCAGGCTTCCAAGCAGCTCTCAAGGAAACTCAGTTTTCACACTCTATGCTTAGTGCCCTTTGAGTGCCTAGGACTGAAATGAAGCTTGGAGAGCATCCCACACAAACGAATGCTCCACATGCGGGTTTCACATGCCACCAACTCCACATTCACAGGCAACTTCAGCGCCACAGCCGTGTTCAGATAGCCCTCAATGCAAATGCTCTAGACGCAAATATTGGTGTGAGAGCTAATTCAATCAAGGAAACACTGCATGTTGGTGAAGGGCATATTGAAGAAGGATCAGCCGAGTGGTTCTTGTGGGAGAACAACTCCATTTGGCTCACTAACTTCACACACCATCAGGCTTCCAAGCAGCTCTCAAGGAAACTCAGTTTTCACACTCTATGCTTAGTGCCCTTTGAGTGCATTATCTAGGAATGAACCTGGTAGAGCATCCCACACGTACGAATGCTCCACTTGCGGATTTCACATGCACCAACTCCACATTCTCAGGCAACTTCAGCGCAAACAGCCGTTTACAGATAGCCCTCAATGCAAAGGCTCTGGACGCAAATATTGGTGTAAGAGCTAATTCAATCAAGGAAACACTGCATGTTGGATAAGGGCATATTGAAGAAGGATCAGCCGAGTGGTTCTTGTGGGAGAACAACTCCATTTGGCTCACTAACTTCACACACCATCAGGCTTCCAAGCAGCTCTCAAGGAAACTCAGTTTTCACACTCTATGCTTAGTGCTCTTTGTGTGCCTAGGACTGAAATGAAGCTTGGAGAGCATCCCGCATAAACGAATGCTCCACATGCGGGTTTCACATGCCACCAACTCCACATTCACAGGCAACTTCAGCGCCACAGCCGTTTTCAGATAGCCCTCAATGCAAAGGCTCTAGACGCAAATATTGGTGTGAGAGCTAATTCAATCAAGGAAACACTGCATGTTGGTGAAGGGCATATTGAAGAAGGATCAGCCGAGTTGTTCTTGTGGGAGAACAACTCCATTTGGCTCACTAACTTCACACACCATCAGGCTTCCAAGCAGCTCTCAAGGAAACTCAGTTTTCACACTCTATGCTTAGTGCTCTTTGTGTGCCTAGGACTGAAATGAAGCTTGGAGAGCATCCACATAAACGAATGCTCCACATGTGGGTTTCACATGCCACCAACTCCACATTCACAGACAACTTCAGCGCCACAGCCGTTTTCAGATAGCCCTCAATGCAAAGGCTCTAGACGCAAATATTGGTGTGAGAGCTAATTCAATCAAGGAAACACTGCATGTTGGTGAAGGGCATATTGAAGAAGGATCAGCCGAGTGGTTCTTGTGGGAGAACAACTCCATTTGGCTCACTAACTTCACACACCATCAGGCTTCCAAGCAGCTCTCAAGAAACTCAGTTTTCATACTCTATGCTTAGTGCCCTTTGAGTGCCTAGGACTGAAATGAAGCTTGGAGAGCATCCCACATAAACGAATGCTCCACATGCGGGTTTCACATGCCACCAACTCCACATTCACAGGCAACTTCAGCGCCACAGCCGTTTTCAGATAGCCCTCAATGCAAAGGCTCTAGACGCAAATATTGGTGTGAGAGCTAATTCAATCAAGGAAACACTGCATGTTGGTGAAGGGCATATTGAAGAAGGATCAGCCGAGTGGTTCTTGTGGGAGAACAACTCCATTTGGCTCACTAACTTCACACACCATCAGGCTTCCAAGCAGCTCTCAAGGAAACTCAGTTTTCACATTCTATGTTTAGTGCCCTTTGAGTGCATTATCTAGGAATGAACCTGGTAGAGCATCCCACACAAACGAATGCTCCACATGCGGGTTTCACATGCCACCAACTCCACATTCACAGGCAACTTCAGCGCCACAGCCGTTTTCAGATAGCCCTCAATGCAAAGGCTCTAGACGCAAATATTGGTGTGAGAGCTAATTCAATCAAGGAAACACTGCATGGTGGTGAAGGGCATATTGAGGAAGGATCAGCCGAGTGGTTCTTGTGGGAGAACAACTCCATTTGGCTCACTAACTTCACACACCATCAGGCTTCCAAGCAGCTCTCAAGGAAACTCAGTTTCACACTCTATGCTTAGTGCCCTTTGAGTGCATTATCTAGGAATGAACCTGGTAGAGCATCCCACACAAACGATTGCTCCACATGCGGTTTCACATGCCACCAACTCCACATTCACAGGCAACTTCAGCGCCACAGCCGTTTTCAGATAGCCCTCAATGCAAAGGCTCTAGACACAAATATTGGTTTGAGAGCTAATTCAATCAAGGAAACACTGCATGGTGGTGAAGGGCATATTGAAGAAGGATCAGCCGAGTGGTTCTTGTGGGAGAACAACTCCATTTGGCTCACTAACTTCACACACCATCAGGCTTCCATGCAGCTCTCAAGGAAACTCAGTTTTCACACTCTATGCTTAGTGCCCTTTGAGTGCATTATCTAGGAATGAACCTGTAGAGCATCCCACACAAACGAATGCTCCACATGCGGGTATCACATGCCACCAACTCCACATTCACAGGCAACTTCAGCGCCACAGCCGTTTTCAGATAGCCCTCAATGCAAAGGCTCTAGACGCAAATATTGGTGTGAGAGCTAATTCAATCAAGGAAACACTGCATGTTGGTGAAGGGCATATTGAAGAAGGATCAGCCGAGTGGTTCTTGTGGGAGAACAACTCCATTTGGCTCACTAACTTCACACACCATCAGGCTTCCAAGCAGCTCTCAAGGAAACTCAGTTTTCACACTCTATGCTTAGTGCTCTTGTGTGCCTAGGACTGAAATGAAGCTTGGAGAGCATCCCGCATAAACGAATGCTCCACATGCGGGTTTCACATACCACCAACTCCACATTCACAGGCAACTTCAGCGCCACAGCCGTTTTCAGATAGCCCTCAATGCAAAGGCTCTAGACGCAAATATTGGTGTGAGAGCTAATTCAATCAAGGAAACACTGCATGTTGGTGAAGGGCATATTGAAGAAGGATCAGCCGAGTGGTTCTTGTGGGAGAACAACTCCATTTGGCTCACTAACTTCACACACCATCAGGCTTCCAAGCAGCTCTCAAGGAAACTCAGTTTTCACACTCTATGCTTAGTGCTCTTTGTGTGCCTAGGACTGAAATGAAGCTTGGAGAGCATCCCACATAAACGAATGCTCCACATGCGGGTTTCACATGCCACCAACTCCACATTCACAGACAACTTCAGCGCCACAGCCATTTTCAGATAGCCCTCAATGCAAAGGCTCTAGACGCAAATATTGGTGTGAGAGCTAATTCAATCAAGGAAACACTGCATGTTGGTGAAGGGCATATTGAAGAAGGATCAGCCGAGTGGTTCTTGTGGGAGAACAACTCCATTTGGCTCACTAACTTCACACACCATCAGGCTTCCAAGCAGAACTCAAGGAAACTCAGTTTTCACACTCTATGCTTAGTGCTCTTTGTGTGCCTAGGACTGAAATGAAGCTTGGAGAGCATCCCACATAAACGAATGCTCCACATGCGGGTTTCACATGGCACCAACTCCACATTCACAGACAACTTCAGCGCCACAGCCGTTTTCAGATAGCCCTCAATGCAAAGGCTCTAGACGCAAATATTGGTGTGAGAGCTAATTCAATCAAGGAAACACTGCATGTTGGTGAAGGGCATATTGAAGAAGGATCAGCCGAGTGGTTCTTGTGGGAGAACAACTCCATTTGGCTCACTAACTTCACACACCATCAGGCTTCCAAGCAGCTCTCAAGGAAACTCAGTTTTCACACTCTATGCTTAGTGCTCTTTGTGTGCCTAGGACTGAAATGAAGCTTGGAGAGCATCCCACATAAACGAATGCTCCACATGCGGGTTTCACATGCCACCAACTCCACATTCACAGGCAACTTCAGCGCCACAGCCGTTTTCAGATAGCCCTCAATGCAAAGGCTCAAGACGCAAATATTGGTGTGAGAGCTAATTCAATCAAGGAAACACTGCATGTTGGTGAAGGGCATATTGAAGAAGGATCAGCCGAGTGTTTCTTGTGGGAGAACAACTCCATTTGGCTCACTAACTTCACACACCATCAGGCTTCCAAGCAGCTCTCAAGGAAACTCAGTTTTCACACTCTATGCTTAGTGCCCTTTGAGTGCATTATCTAGGAATGAACCTGGTAGAGCATCCCACACAAACGAATGCTCCACATGCGGGTTTCACATGCCACCAACTCCACATTCACAGGCAACTTCAGCGCCACAGCCGTTTTCAGATAGCCCTCAATGCAAAGGCTCTAGACGCAAATATTGGTGTGAGAGCTAATTCAATCAAGGAAACACTGCATGTTGGTGAAGGGCATATTGAAGAAGGATCAGCCGAGTGGTTCTTGTGGGAGAACAACTCCATTTGGCACACTAACGTCACACAACATCAGGCTTCCAAGCAGCTCTCAAGGAAACTCAGTTTTCACACTCTATGCTTAGTGCCTTTGAGTGCCTAGGACTGAAATGAAGCTTGGAGAGCATCCCACATAAACGAATGCTCCACATGCGGGTTTCACATGCCACCAACTCCACATTCACAGGCAACTTCAGCGCCACAGCCGTTTTCAGATAGCCCTCAATGCAAAGGCTCTAGACGCAAATATTGGTGTGAGAGCTAATTCAATCAAGGAAACACTGCATGTTGGTGAAGGGCATATTGAAGAAGGATCAGCCGAGTGGTTCTTGTGGGAGAACAACTCCATTTGGCTCACTAACTTCACACACCATCAGGCTTCCAAGCAGCTCTCAAGGAAACTCAGTTTTCACACTCTATGCTTAGTGCCCTTTGAGTGCATTATCTAGGAATGAACCTGGTAGAGCATCCCACACAAACGAATGCTCCACATTCGGGTTTCACATGCCACCAACTCCACATTCACAGGCAACTTCAGCGCCACAGCCGTTTTCAGATAGCCCTCAATGCAAAGGCTCTAGACGCAAATATTGGTGTGAGAGCTAATTCAATCAAGAAAACACTGCATGTTGGTGAAGGGCATATTGAAGAAGAATCAGCCGAGTGGTTCTTGTGGGAGAACAACTCCATTTGGCTCACTAACTTCACACACCATCAGGCTTCCAAGCAGCTCTCAAGGAAACTCAGTTTTCACACTCTATGCTTAGTGCTCTTTGTATGGCTAGGACTGAAATGAACCTGGTAGAGCATCCCACACAAACGAATGCTCCACATGCGGGTTTCACATGCCACCAACTCCACATTCACAGGCAACTTCAGCGCCACAGCCGTGTTCAGATAGCCCTCAATGCAAAGGCTCTAGACGCAAATACTGGTGTAAGAGCTAATTCAATCAAGGAAACACTGCATGTTGGTGAAGGGCATATTGAAGAAGGATCAGCCGAGTGGTTCTTGTGGGAGAACAACTCCATTTGGCTCACTAACTTCACACACCATCAGGCTTCCAAGCAGCTCTCAAGGAAACTCAGTTTTCACACTCTATGCTTAGTGCCCTTTGAGTGCATTATCTAGGAATGAACATGGTAGAGCATCCCACATAAACGAATGCTCCACATGCGGGTTTCACATGCCACCAACTCCACATTCACAGGCAACTTCAGCGCCACAGCCGTTTTCAGATAACCATCAATGCAAAGGCTCTAGACGCAAATATTGGTGTGAGAGCTAATTCAATCAAGGAAACACTGCATGTTGGTGAAGGGCATATTGAAGAAGGATCAGCCGAGTGGTTCTTGTGGGAGAACAACTCCATTTGGCTCACTAACTTCACACACCATCAGGCTTCCAAGCAGCTCTCAAGGAAACTCAGTTTTCACACTCTATGCTTAGTGCCCTTTGAGTGCATTATCTAGGAATGAACCTGGTAAAGCATCCCACACAAACGAATGCTCCACATGCGGGTTTCACATGCCACCAACTCCACATTCACAGGCAACTTCAGCGCCACAGCTGTTTTCAGATAGCCCTCAATGCAAAGGCTCTAGACGCAAATATTGGTGTGAGAGCTAATTCAATCAAGAAAACACTGCATGTTGGTGAAGGGCATATTGAAGAAGGATCAGCCGAGTGGTTCTTGTGGGAGAACAACTCCATTTGGCTAACTAACTTCACACACCATCAGGCTTCCAAACAGATCTCAAGGAAACTCAGTTTTCACACTCTACGCTTAGTGCCCTTTGAGTTCCTAGGACTGAAATGAAGCTTGGAGAGCATCCCACATAAACGAATGCTCCACATGCGGGTTTCACATGCCACCAACTCCACATTCACAGGCAACTTCAGCGCCACAGCCGTTTTCAGATAGCCCTCAATGCAAAGGCTTTAGACGCAAATATTGGTGTGAGAGCTAATTCAATCAAGGAAACACTGCATGTTGGTGAAGGGCATATTGAAGAAGGATCAGCCGAGTGGTTCTTGTGGGAGAACAACTCCATTTGGCTCACTAACTTCACACACCATCAGGCTTCCAAGCAGCTCTCAAGGAAACTCAGTTTTCACACGCTATGCTTAGTGCCCTTTGAGTGCATTATCTAGGAATGAACATGGTAGAGCATCCCACACAAACGAATGCTCCACATGCGGGTTTCACATGCCACCAACTTCACATTCACAGACAACTTCAGCGCCACAGCCGTTTTCAGATAGCCCTCAATGCAAAGGCTCTAGACGCAAATATTGGTGTGAGAGCTAATTCAATCAAGGAAACACTGCATGTTGGTGAAGGGCATATTGAAGAAGGATCAGCTGAGTGGTTCTTGTGGGAGAACAACTCCACTTGGCTCACTAACTTCACACACCATCAGGCTTCCAAGCAGCTCTCAAGGAAACTCAGTTTTCACACTCTATGCTTAGTGCCCTTTGAGTGCATTATTTAGGAATGAACCTGGTAGAGCATCCCACACAAACGAATGCTCCACATGCGGGTTTCACATGCCACCAACTCCACATTCACAGGCAACTTCAGCGCCACAGCCGTTTTCAGATAGCCCTCAATGCAAAGGCTCTAGACGCAAATATTGGTGTGAGAGCTAATTCAATCAAGGAAACACTGCATGTTGGTGAAGTGCATATTGAAGAAGGATCAGCCGAGTGGTTCTTGTGGGAGAACAACTCCATTTGGCTCACTAACTTCACACACCATCAGGCTTCCAAGCAGCTCTCAAGGAAACTCAGTTTTCACACTCTATGCTTAGTGCCCTTTGAGTGCATTATCTAGGAATGAATCTGGTAGAGCATCCCACACAAACGAATGCTCCACATTCGGGTTTCACATGCCACCAACTCCACATTCACAGGCAACTTCAGCGCCACAGCCGTTTTCAGATAGCCCTCAATGCAAAGGCTCTAGATGCAAATATTCGTGTGAGAGCTAATTCAATCAAGAAAACACTACATGTTGGTGAAGGGCATATTGAAGAAGGATTAGCCGAGTGGTTCTTGTGGGAGAACAACTCCATTTGGCACACTAACGCCACACACCATCAGGCTTCCAAGCAGCTCTCAAGGAAACTCAGTTTTCACACTTTATGCTTAGTGCCCTATGAGTGCCTAGGACTGAAATGAAGCTTGGAGAGCATCCCACATAAACGAATGCTCCACATGCGGGTTTCACATGCCACCAACTCCACATTCACAGGCAACTTCAGCGCCACAGCCGTTTTCAAATAGCCCTCATTGCAAAGGATCTAGACACAAATATTGGTGTGAGAGCTAATTCAATCAAGGAAACACTGCATGTTGGTGAAGGGCATATTGAAGAAGGATCAGCCGAGTGGTTCTTGTGGGAGAACAACTCCATTTGGCTCACTAACTTCACACACCATCAGGCTTCCAAGCAGCTCTCAAGGAAACTCAGTTTTCACACTCTATGCTTAGTGCCTTTGAGTGCATTATCTAGGAATGAACCTGGTAGAGCATCCCACACAAACGAATGCTCCACATTCGGGTTTCACATGCCACCAACTCCACATTCACAGGCAACTTCAGCGCCACAGCCGTTTTCAGATAGCCCTCAATGCAAAGGCTCTAGACGCAAATATTGGTGTGAGAGCTAATTCAATCAAGGAAACACTGCATGTTGGTGAAGGGCATATTGAAGAAGGATCAGCCGAGTGGTTCTTGTGGGAGAACAACTCCATTTGGCACACTAACGTCACACACCATCAGGCTTCCAAGCAGCTCTCAAGGAAACTCAGTTTTCACACTCTATGCTTAGTGCCCTATGAGTGCCTAGGACTGAAATGAAGCTTGGAGAGCATCCCACATAAACGAATGCTCCACATACGGGTTTCACATGCCACCAACTCCACATTCACAGGCAACTTCAGCGCCACAGCCGTTTTCAGATAGCCCTCAATGCAAAGGCTCTAGACGCAAATATTGGTGTGAGAGCTAATTCAATCAAGGAAACACTGCATGTTGGTGAAGGGCATATTGAAGAAGGATCAGCCGAGTGGTTCTTGTGGGAGAACAACTCCATTTGGCTCACTAACTTCACACACCATCAGGCTTCCAAGCAGCTCTCAAGGAAACTCAGTTTTCACACTCTATGCTTAGTGCCCTTTGAGTGCATTATCTAGGAATGAACCTGGTAGAGCATCCCACACAAACGAATGCTCCACATGCGGGTTTAACATGCCACCAACTCCACATTCACAGGCAACTTCAGCGCCACAGCCGTTTTCAGATAGCCCTCAATGCAAAGGCTCTAGACGCAAATATTGGTGTGAGAGCTAATTCAATCAAGGAAACACTGCATGTTGGTGAAGGGCATATTGAAGAAGGATCAGCCGAGTGGTTCTTGTGGGAGAACAACTCCATTTGGCTCACTAACTTCACACACCATCAGGCTTCCAAGCAGCTCTCAAGGAAACTCAGTTTTCACACTCTATGCTTAGTGCCCTTTGAGTGCATTATCTAGGAATGAACCTGGTAGAGCATCCCACACAAACGAATGCTCCACATTCGGGTTTCACATGCCACCAACTCCACATTCACAGGCAACCTCAGAGCCACAGCTGTTTTCAGATAGCCCTCAATGCAAATGCTCTAGACGCAAATATTGGTGTGAGAGCTAATTCAATCAAGGAAACAATGCATGTTGGTGAAGGGCATATTGAAGAAGGATCAGCTGAGTGGTTCTTGTGGGAGAACAACTCCATTTGGCAAACTAACGTCACACACCATCAGGCTTCCAAGCAGCTCTCAAGGAAACTCAGTTTTCACACTCTATGTTTAGTGCCCTATGAGTGCCTAGGACTGAAATGAAGCTTGGAGAGCATCCCACATAAACGAATGCTCCACATGCGGGTTTCACATGCCACCAACTCCACATTCACAGGAACTTCAGCGCCACATCCGTTTTCAGATAGCCCTCAATGCAAAGGATCTAGACACAAATATTGGTGTGAGAGCTAATTCAATCAAGGAAACACTGCATGTTGGTGAAGGGCATATTGAAGAAGGATCAGCCGAGTGGTTCTTGTGGGAGAACAACTCCATTTGGCTCACTAACTTCACACACCATCAGGCTTCCAAGCAGCTCTCAAGGAAACTCAGTTTTCACAATCTACGCTTAGTGCCCTTTGAGTTCCTAGGGCTGAAATGAAGCTGGGAGAGCATCCCACACAAACGAATGCTCCACATGCGGGTTTCACATGCCACCAACTCCACATTCACAGGCAACTTCAGCGCCACAGCCGTTTTCAGATAGCCCTCAATGCAAAGGATCTAGACACAAATATTGGTGTGAGAGCTAATTCAATCAAGGAAACACTGCATGTTGGTGAAGGGCATATTGAAGAAGGATCAGCCAAGTGGTTCTTGTGGGAGAACAACTCCATTTGGCTAACTAACTTCACACACCATCAGGCTTCCAAACAGCTCTCAAGGAAACTCAGTTTTCACACTCTATGCTTAGTGCCCTTTGAGTGCATTATCTAGGAATCAACATGGTAGAGCATCCCACACAAACGAATGCTCCACATGCGGGTTTCACATGCCACCAACTCCACATTCACAGGCAACTTCAGCGCCACAGCCGTTTTCAGATAGCCCTCAATGCAAAGGCTCTAGACGCAAATATTGGTGTGAGAGCTAATTCAATCAAGGAAACACTGCATGTTGGTGAAGGGCATATTGAAGAAGGATCAGCCGAGTGGTTCTTGTGGGAGAACAACTCCATTTGGCTCACTAGCTTCACACACCATCAGGCTTCCAAGCAGCTCTCAAGGAAACTCAGTTTTCACACTCTATGCTTAGTGCTCTTTATATGGCTAGGACTGAAATGAACCTGGTAGAGCATCCCACACAAACGAATGCTCCACATGCGGGTTTCACATGCCACCAACTCCACATTCACAGGCAACTTCAGCGCCACAGCCGTTTTCAGATAGCCCTCAATGCAAAGTCTCTAGACGCAAATATTGGTGTGAGAGCTAATTCAATCAAGGAAACACTGCATGTTGGTGAAGGGCATATTGAAGAAGGATCAGCCGAGTGGTTCTTGTGGGAGAACAACTCCATTTTGCTAACTAACTTCACACACCATCAGGCTTCCAACCAGCTCTCAAGGAAACTCAGTTTTCACACTCTACGCTCAGTGCCCTTTGAGTTCCTAGGGCTGAAATGAACCTGGGAGAGCATCCCACATAAACGAATGCTCCACATGCGGGTTTCACATGCCACCAACTCCACATTCACAGGCAACTTCAGCGCCACAGCCATTTTCAGATAGCCCTCAATGCAAAGGATCTAGACACAAATATTGGTGTGAGAGCTAATTCAATCAAGGAAACACTGCATGTTGGTGAAGGGCATATTGAAGAAGGATCAGCCGAGTGGTTCTTGTGGAAGAACAACTCCATTTGGCTAACTAACTTCACACACCATCAGGCTTCCAAACAGCTCTCAAGGAAACTCAGTTTTCACACTCTATGCTTAGTGCCCTTTGAGTGCATTATCTAGGAATGAACATGGTAGAGCATCCCACACAAACGAATGCTCCACATGCGGGTTTCACATGCCACCAACTCCACATTCACAGGCAACTTCAGCGCCACAGCCGTTTTCAGATAGCCCTCAATGCAAAGGCTCTAGACGCAAATATTGGTGTGAGAGCTAATTCAATCAAGGAAACACTGCATGTTGGTGAAGGGCATATTGAAGAAGGATCAGCCGAGTGGTTCTTGTGGGAGAACAACTCCATTTGGCTCACTAGCTTCACACACCATCAGGCTTCCAAGCAGCTCTCAAGGAAACTCAGTTTTCACACTCTATGCTTAGTGCTCTTTGTGTGCCTAGGACTGAAATGAAGCTTGGTCAGCATCCAATACAAACGAATGCTCCACATGCGGGTTTCACATGCCACCAACTCCACATTCACAGGCAACTTCAGCGCCACAGCCGTTTTCAGATAGCCCTCAATGCAAATGCTCTAGACGCAAATATTGGTGTGAGAGCTAATTCAATCAAGGAAACACTGCATGTTGGTGAAGGGCATATTGAAGAAAGATCAGCCGAGTGGTTCTTGTGGGAGAACAACTCCATTTGGCTCACTAACTTCAAACACCATCAGGCAGGCTTCCAAGCAGCTCTCAAGGAAACTCAGTTTTCACACTCTATGCTTAGTGCCCTTTGAGTGCATTATCTAGGAATGAACCTGGTAGAGCATCCCACACAAACGAATGCTCCACATGCGGGTTTCACATGCCACCAACTCCACATTCACAGGCAACTTCAGCGCCACAGCCGTTTTCAGATAGCCCTCAAAGCAAAGGCTCTAGACGCAAATATTTGTGTGAGAGCTAATTCATTCAAGGAAACACTGCATGTTGGTGAAGGGCATATTGAAGAAGAATCAGCCGAGTGGTTCTTGTGGGAGAACAACTCCATTTGGCTCACTAGCTTCACACACCATCAGGCTTCCAAGCAGCTCTCAAGGAAACTCAGTTTTCACACTCTATGTTTAGTGCCCTTTGATTGCATTATCTAGGAATGAACTTGGTAGAGCATCCCACACAAACGAATGCTCCACATGCGGGTTTCACATGCCACCAACTCCACATTCACAGGCAACTTCAGCGCCACAGCCGTTTTCAGATAGCCCTCAATGCAAAGGCTCTAGACGCAAATATTGGTGTGAGAGCTAATTCAATCAAGGAAACACTGCATGTTGGTGAAGGGCATATTGAAGAAGGATCAGCCGAGTGGATCTTGTGGGAGAACAACTCCATTTGGCTCACTAACTTCACACACCATCAGGCTTCCAAGCAGCTCTCAAGGAAACTCAGTTTTCACACTCTATGCTTTGTGCTCTTTGTGTGCCTAGGACTGAAATGAAGCTTGGCCAGCATCCAATACAAATGAATGCTCCACATGCGGGTTTCACATGCCACCAACTCCACATTCACAGGCAACTTCAGCGCCACAGCCGTTTTCAGATAGCCCTCAATGCAAAGGCTCTAGACGCAAATATTGGTGTGAGAGCTAATTCAATCAAGGAAACACTGCATGTTGGTGAAGGGCATATTGAAGAAAGATCAGCCGAGTGGTTCTTGTGGGAGAACAACTCCATTTGGCTCACTAACTTCACACACCATCAGGCTTCCAAGCAGCTCTCAAGGAAACTCAGTTTTCACACTCTATGCTTAGTGCCCTTTGAGTGCATTATCTAGGAATGAACCTGGTAGAGCATCCCACACAAACGAATGCTCCACATGCGGGTTTCACATGCCACCAACTCCACATTCACAGGCAACTTCAGCGCCACAGCCGTTTTCAGATAGCCCTCAAAGCAAAGGCTCTAGACGCAAATATTGGTGTGAGAGCTAATTCATTCAAGGAAACACTGCATGTTGGTGAAGGGCATATTGAAGAAGAATCAGCCGAGTGGTTCTTGTGGGAGAACAACTCCATTTGGCTCACTAACTTCACACACCATCAGGCTTCCAAGCAGCTCTCAAGGAAACTCAGTTTTCACACTCTATGCTTCGTGCTCTTTGAGTGCCTAGGACTGAAATGAAGCTTGGAGAGCATCCCACACAAACGAATGCTCCACATGCGGGTTTCACATGCCACCAACTCCACATTCACAGGCAACTTCAGCGCCACAGCCGTTTTCAGATAGCCCTCAAAGCAAAGGCTCTAGACGCAAATATTGGTGTGAGAGCTAATTCATTCAAGGAAACACTGCATGTTGGTGAAGGGCATATTGAAGAAGAATCAGCCGAGTGGTTCTTGTGAGAGAACAACTCCATTTGGCTCCCTAACTTCACACACCATCAGGCTTCCAAGCAGCTCTCAAGGAAACTCAGTTTTCACACTCTATGCTTAGTGCCCTTTGAGTGCATTATCTAGGAATGAACCTGGTAGAGCATCCCACACAAACGAATGCTCCACATGCGGGTTTCACATGCCACCAACTCCACATTCACAGGCAACTTCAGCGCCACAGCCGTTTTCAGATAGCCCTCAATGCAAAGGCTCTAGACGCAAATATTGGTGTGAGAGCTAATTCAATCAAGGAAACATTGCATGTTGGTGAAGGGCATATTGAAGAAGGATCAGCCGAGTGGTTCTTGTGGGAGAACAACTCCATTTGGCTCACTAACTTCACACACCATCAGGCTTCCAAGCAGCTCTCAAGGAAACTCAGTTTTCACACTCTATGCTTCGTGCTCTTTGAGTGCCTAGGACTGAAATGAAGCTTGGAGAGCATCCCACACGTACGAATGCTCCACATGCGGGTTTCACATGCCACCAACTCCACTTTCACAGGCAACTTCAGCGCCACAGCCGTTTTCAGATAGCCCTCAAAGCAAAGGCTCTAGACGCAAATATTGGTGTGAGAGCTAATTCAATCAAGGAAACACTGCATGTTGGTGAAGGGCATATTGAAGAAGAATCAGCCGAGTGGTTCTTGTGGGAGAACAACTCCATTTGGCTCACTAACTTCACAACCATCAGGCTTCCAAGCAGCTCTCAAGGAAACTCAGTTTTCACACTCTATGTTTAGTGCCCTTTGAGTGCATTATCTAGGAATGAACCTGGTAGAGCATCCCACACAAACGAATGCTCCACATGCGGGTTTCACATGCCACCAACTCCACATTCACAGGCAACTTCAGCGCCACAGCCGTTTTCAGATAGCCCTCAATGCAAAGGCTCTAGACGCAAATATTGGTGTGAGAGCTAATTCAATCAAGGAAACACTGCATGTTGGTGAAGGGCATATTGAAGAAGGATCAGCCGAGTGGTTCCTGTGGGAGAACAACTCCATTTGGCTCACTAACTTCACAACCATCAGGCTTCCAAGCAGCTCTCAAGGAAACTCAGTTTTCACACTCTATGCTTAGTGCCCTTTGAGTTCATTATCTAGGAATGAACATGGTAGAGCATCCCACACGTACGAATGCTCCACATGCGGGTTTCACATGCCACCAACTCCACATTCACAGGCAACTTCAGCGCCACAGCCGTTTTCAGCTAGTCCTCAATGCAAAGGCTCTAGACGCAAATATTGGTGTGAGAGCTAATTCAATCAAGGAAACACTGCATGTTGGTGAAGGGCATATTGAAGAAGGATCAGCCGAGTGGTTCTTGTGGGAGAAAAACTCCATTTGGCTCACTAACTTCACACACCATCAAGCTTCCAAGCAGCTCTTAAGGAAACTCAGTTTTCACACTCTATGCTTCGTGCTCTTTGAGTGCCTAGGACTGAAATGAAGCTTGGAGAGCATCCCACACGTACGAATGCTCCACTTGCGGGTTTCACATGCCACCAACTCCACATTCACAGGCAACTTCAGCGCCACAGCCGTTTTCTGATAGCCCTCAATGCAAAGGCTCTAGACACAAATATTGGTGTGAGAGCTAATTCAATCAAGGAAACACTGCATGTTGGTGAAGGGCATATTGAAGAAGGATCAGCTGAGTGGTTCTTGTGGGAGAACAACTCCATTTGGCTCACTAACTTCACACACCATCAGGCTTCCAAGCAGCTCTCAAGGAAACTCAGTTTTCACACTCTATGTTTAGTGCCCTTTGAGTGCATTATCTAGGAATGAACCTGGTAGAGCATCCCACACAAACGAATGCTCCACATGCGGGTTTCACATGCCACCAACTCCACATTCACAGGCAACTTCAGCGCCACAGCCGTTTTCAGATAGCCCTCAAAGCAAAGGCTCTAGACGCAAATATTGGTGTGAGAGCTAATTCATTCAAGGAAACACTGCATGTTGGTGAAGGGCATATTGAAGAAGAATCAGCCGAGTGGTTCTTGTCGGAGAACAACTCCATTTGGCTCACTAGCTTCACACACCATCAGGCTTCCAAGCAGCTCTCAAGGAAACTCAGTTTTCACACTCTATGTTTAGTGCCCTTTGAGTGCATTATCTAGGAATGAAGCTGGTAGAGCATCCCACACAAACGAATGCTCCACATGCGGGTTTCACATGCCACCAACTCCACATTCACAGGCAACTTCAGCGCCACAGCCGTTTTCAGATAGCCCTCAATGCAAAGGCTCTAGACGCAAATATTGGTGTGAGAGCTAATTCAATCAAGGAAACACTGCATGTTGGTGAAGGGCATATTGAAGAAGGATCAGCCGAGTGGATCTTGTGGGAGAACAACTCCATTTGGCTCACTAACTTCACACACCATCAGGCTTCCAAGCAGCTCTCAAGGAAACTCAGTTTTCACACTCTATGCTTCGTGCTCTTTGAGTGCCTAGGACTGAAATGAAGCTTGGAGAGCATCCCACACAAACGAATGCTCCACATGCGGGTTTCACATGCCACCAACTCCACATTCACAGGCAACTTCAGCGCCACAGCCGTTTTCAGATAGCCCTCAATGCAAAGGCTCTAGACGCAAATATTGGTGTGAGAGCTAATTCATTCAAGGAAACACTGCATGTTGGTGAAGGGCATATTGAAGAAGGATCAGCTGAGTGGTTCTTGTGGGAGAACAACTCCATTTGGCTCACTAACTTCACACACCATCAGGCTTCCAAGCAGCTCTCAAGGAAACTCAGTTTTCACACTCTATGTTTAGTGCCCTTTGAGTGCATTATCTAGGAATGAACCTGGTAGAGCATCCCACACAAACGAATGCTCCACATGCGGGTTTCACATGCCACCAACTCCACATTCACAGGCAACTTCAGCGCCACAGCCGTTTTCAGATAGCCCTCAATGCAAAGGCTCTAGACGCAAATATTGGTGTGAGAGCTAATTCATTCAAGGAAACACTGCATGTTGGTGAAGGGCATATTGAAGAAGAATCAGCCGAGTGGTTCTTGTCGGAGAACAACTCCATTTGGCTCACTAGCTTCACACACCATCAGGCTTCCAAGCAGCTCTCAAGGAAACTCAGTTTTCACACTCTATGTTTAGTGCCCTTTGAGTGCATTATCTAGGAATGAAGCTGGTAGAGCATCCCACACAAACGAATGCTCCACATGCGGGTTTCACATGCCACCAACTCCACATTCACAGGCAACTTCAGCGCCACAGCCGTTTTCAGATAGCCCTCAATGCAAAGGCTCTAGACGCAAATATTGGTGTGAGAGCTAATTCAATCAAGGAAACACTGCATGTTGGTGAAGGGCATATTGAAGAAGGATCAGCCGAGTGGATCTTGTGGGAGAACAACTCCATTTGGCTCACTAACTTCACACACCATCAGGCTTCCAAGCAGCTCTCAAGGAAACTCAGTTTTCACACTCTATGCTTCGTGCTCTTTGAGTGCCTAGGACTGAAATGAAGCTTGGAGAGCATCCCACACAAACGAATGCTCCACATGCGGGTTTCACATGCCACCAACTCCACATTCACAGGCAACTTCAGCGCCACAGCCGTTTTCAGATAGCCCTCAATGCAAAGGCTCCAGACGCAAATATTGGTGTGAGAGCTAATTCATTCAAGGAAACACTGCATGTTGGTGAAGGGCATATTGAAGAAGAATCAGCCGAGTGGTTCTTGTGAGAGAACAACTCCATTTGGCTCCCTAACTTCACACACCATCAGGCTTCCAAGCAGCTCTCAAGGAAACTCAGTTTTCACACTCTATGCTTAGTGCCCTTTGAGTGCATTATCTAGGAATGAACCTGGTAGAGCATCCCACACAAACGAATGCTCCACATGCGGGTTTCACATGCCACCAACTCCACATTCACAGGCAACTTCAGCGCCACAGCCGTTTTCAGATAGCCCTCAATGCAAAGGCTCTAGACGCAAATATTGGTGTGAGAGCTAATTCAATCAAGGAAACATTGCATGTTGGTGAAGGGCATATTGAAGAAGGATCAGCCGAGTGGTTCTTGTGGGAGAACAACTCCATTTGGCTCACTAACTTCACACACCATCAGGCTTCCAAGCAGCTCTCAAGGAAACTCAGTTTTCACACTCTATGCTTCGTGCTCTTTGAGTGCCTAGGACTGAAATGAAGCTTGGAGAGCATCCCACACGTACGAATGCTCCACATGCGGGTTTCACATGCCACCAACTCCACATTCACAGGCAACTTCAGCGCCACAGCCGTTTTCAGATAGCCCTCAAAGCAAAGGCTCTAGACGCAAATATTGGTTTGAGAGCTAATTCAATCAAGGAAACACTGCATGTTGGTGAAGGGCATATTGAAGAAGAATCAGCCGAGTGGTTCTTGTGGGAGAACAACTCCATTTGGCTCACTAACTTCACAACCATCAGGCTTCCAAGCAGCTCTCAAGGAAACTCAGTTTTCACACTCTATGTTTAGTGCCCTTTGAGTGCATTATCTAGGAATGAACCTGGTAGAGCATCCCACACAAACGAATGCTCCACATGCGGGTTTCACATGCCACCAACTCCACATTCACAGGCAACTTCAGCGCCACAGCCGTTTTCAGATAGCCCTCAATGCAAAGGCTCTAGACGCAAATATTGGTGTGAGAGCTAATTCAATCAAGGAAACACTGCATGTTGGTGAAGGGCATATTGAAGAAGGATCAGCCGAGTGGTTCCTGTGGGAGAACAACTCCATTTGGCTCACTAACTTCACAACCATCAGGCTTCCAAGCAGCTCTCAAGGAAACTCAGTTTTCACACTCTATGCTTAGTGCCCTTTGAGTTCATTATCTAGGAATGAACATGGTAGAGCATCCCACACGTACGAATGCTCCACATGCGGGTTTCACATGCCACCAACTCCACATTCACAGGCAACTTCAGCGCCACAGCCGTTTTCAGATAGCCCTCAATGCAAAGGCTCTAGACGCAAATATTGGTGTGAGAGCTAATTCAATCAAGGAAACACTGCATGTTGGTGAAGGGCATATTGAAGAAGGATCAGCCGAGTGGTTCTTGTGGGAGAAAAACTCCATTTGGCTCACTAACTTCACACACCATCAAGCTTCCAAGCAGCTCTTAAGGAAACTCAGTTTTCACACTCTATGCTTCGTGATCTTTGAGTGCCTAGGACTGAAATGAAGCTTGGAGAGCATCCCACACGTACGAATGCTCCACTTGCGGGTTTCACATGCCACCAACTCCACATTCACAGGCAACTTCAGCGCCACAGCCGTTTTCTGATAGCCCTCAATGCAAAGGCTCTAGACACAAATATTGGTGTGAGAGCTAATTCAATCAAGGAAACACTGCATGTTGGTGAAGGGCATATTGAAGAAGGATCAGCCGAGTGGTTCTTGTGGGAGAACAACTCCATTTGGCTAACTAACTTCACACACCATCAGGCTTCCAAGCAGCTCTCAAGGAAACTCAGTTTTCACACTCTATGTTTAGTGCCCTTTGAGTGCATTATCTAGGAATGAACCTGGTAGAGCATCCCACACAAACGAATGCTCCACATGCGGGTTTCACATGCCACCAACTCCACATTCACAGGCAACTTCAGCGCCACAGCCGTTTTCAGATAGCCCTCAATGCAAAGGCTCTAGACGCAAATATTGGTGTGAGAGCTAATTCAATCAAGGAAACACTGCATGTTGGTGAAGGGCATATTGAAGAAGGATCAGCCGAGTGGATCTTGTGGGAGAACAACTCCATTTGGCTCACTAACTTCACACACCATCAGGCTTCCAAGCAGCTCTCAAGGAAACTCAGTTTTCACACTCTATGCTTCGTGCTCTTTGAGTGCCTAGGACTGAAATGAAGCTTGGAGAGCATCCCACACAAACGAATGCTCCACATGCGGGTTTCACATGCCACCAACTCCACATTCACAGGCAACTTCAGCGCCACAGCCGTTTTCAGATAGCCCTCAATGCAAAGGCTCTAGACGCAAATATTGGTGTGAGAGCTAATTCAATCAAGGAAACACTGCATGTTGGTGAAGGGCATATTGAAGATGGATCAGCCGAGTGGTTCTTGTGGGAGAACAACTCCATTTGGCTCACTAACTTCACACACCATCAGGCTTCCAAGCAGCTCTCAAGGAAACTCAGTTTTCACACTCTATTCTTATTGTCCTTTGAGTGCATTATCTAGGACTGAACATGGTAGAGCATCCCACACAAACGAATGCTCCACATGCGGGTTTCACATGCCACCAACTCCACATTCACCGGCAACTTCAGCGCCACAGCCGTTTTCAGATAGCCCTCAATGCAAAGGCTCTAGATGCAAATATTGGTGTGAGAGCTAATTCAATCAAGGAAACACTGCATGTTGGTGAAGGGAATATTGAAGAAGGATCAGCCGAGTGGTTCTTGTGGGAGAACA
Organism: Ochotona princeps; assembly: GCF_030435755.1. Lineage (NCBI taxonomy): Eukaryota > Metazoa > Chordata > Mammalia > Lagomorpha > Ochotonidae > Ochotona > Ochotona princeps. Next base: position 27,294 of record NW_026698368.1, read on the forward strand.
ACTCCATTTGGCTCACTAACTTCACACACCATCAGGCTTCCAAGCAGCTCTCAAGGAAACTCAGTTTTCACACTCTATGCTTAGTGCCCTTTGAGTGCATTATCTAGGAATGAACATGGTAGAGCATCCCACACAAACGAATGCTCCACATGCGGGTTTCACATGCCACCAACTCCACATTCACAGGCAACTTCAGCGCCACAGCCATTTTCAGATAGCCCTCAATGCAAAGGCTCTAGACGCAAATATTGGTGTGAGAGCTAATTCAATCAAGGAAACACTGCATGTTGCTGAAGGGCATATTGAAGAAGGATCAGCCGAGTGGTTCTTGTGGGAGAACAACTCCATTTGGCTCATTAACTTCACACACCATCAGGCTTCCAAGCAGCTCTCAAGGAAACTCAGTTTTCACACTCTATGCTTAGTGCTCTTTGTGTGCCTAGGACTGAAATGAAGCTTGCTCAGCATCCAATACAAACGAATGCTCCACATGCGGGTTTCACATGGCACCAACTCCACATTCACAGGCAACTTCAGCGCCACAGCCGTTTTCAGATAGCCCTCAAAGCAAAGGCTCTAGACGTAAATATTGGTGTGAGAGCTAATTCAATCAAGGAAACACTGCATGTTGGTGAAGGGCATATTGAAGAAAGATCAGCCGAGTGGTTCTTGTGGGAGAACAACTCCATTTGGCTCACTAGCTTCACACACCATCAGGCTTCCAAGCAGCTCTCAAGGAAACTCAGTTTTCACACTCTATGTTTAGTGCCCTTTGAGTGCATTATCTAGGAATGAACATGGTAGAGCATCCCACACAAACGAATGCTCCACATGCGGGTTTCACATGCCACCAACTCCACATTCACAGGAAACTTCAGCGCCACAGCCGTTTTCAGATAGCCCTCAATGCAAAGGCTCTAGACGCAAATATTGGTGTGAGAGCTAATTCAATCAAGGAAACACTGCATGTTGGTGAAGGGCATATTGAAGAAGGATCAGCCGAGTGGTTCTTGTGGGAGAACAACTCCATGTGGCTCACTAACTTCACACACCATCAGGCTTCCAAGCAGCTCTCAAGGAAACTCAGTTTTCACACTCTATGCTTAGTGCCCTTTGAGTGCATTATCTAGGAATGAACCTGGTAGAGCATCCCACACAAACGAATGCTCCACATGCGGGTTTCACATGCCACCAACTCCACATTCACAGGCAACTTCAGCGCCACAGCCGTTTTCAGATAGCCCTCAATTCAAAGGCTCTAGACGCAAATATTGGTGTGAGAGCTAATTCAATCAAGGAAACACTGCATGTTGGTGAAGGGCATATTGAAGAAGGATCAGCCGAGTGGTTCTTGTGGAGAACAACTCCATTTGGCTCACTAACTTCACACACCATCAGGCTTCCAAGCAGCTCTCAAGGAAACTCAGTTTTCACACTCTATGCTTAGTGCCCGTTGAGTGCCTAGGACTGAAATGAAGCTTGGAGAGCATCCCACCTAAAGGAATGCTCCACATGCGGGTTTCACATGCCACCAACTCCACATTCACAGTCAACTTCAGCGCCACAGCCGTTTTCAGAGAGCCCTCAAAGCAAAGGCTCTAGACGCAAATATTGGTGTGAGAGCTAATTCAATCAAGGAAACACTGCATGTTGGTGAAGGGCATATTGAAGAAGGATCAGCCGAGTGGTTCTTGTGGGAGAACAACTCCATTTGGCTCACTAACTTCACACACCATCAGGCTTCCAAGCAGCTCTCAAGGAAACTCAGTTTTAACACTCTATTCTTATTGTCCTTTGAGTGCATTATCTAGGACTGAACATGGTAGAGCATCCCACACAAACGAATGCTCCACATGCGGGTTTCACATGCCACCAACTCCACATTCACAGGCAACTTCAGCGCCACAGCCGTTTTCAGATAGCCCTCAATGCAAAGGCTCTAGATGCAAATATTGGTGTGAGAGCTAATTCAATCAAGGAAACACTGCATGTTGGTGAAGGGAATATTGAAAAAGGATCAGCCGAGTGGTTCTTGTGGGAGAACAACTCCATTTGGCTCACTAACTTCACACACCATCAGGCTTCCAAGCAGCTCTCAAGGAAACTCAGTTTTCACACTCTATGCTTAGTGCCCTTTGAGTGCATTATCTAGGAATGAACATGGTAGAGCATCCCACACAAACGAATGCTCCACATGCGGGTTTCACATGCCACCAACTCCACATTCACAGGCAACTTCAGCGCCACAGCCGCTTTCAGATAGCCCTCAATGCAAAGGCTCTAGACGCAAATATTGGTGTGAGAGCTAATTCAATCAAGGAAACACTGCATGTTGGTGAAGGGCATATTGAAGAAGGATCAGCCGAGTGGTTCTTGTGGAAGAACAACTCCATTTGGCTCACTAACTTCACACACCATCAGGCTTCCAAGCAGCTCTCAAGGAAACTCAGTTTTCACACTCTATGCTTCGTGCTCTTTGAGTGCCTAGGACTGAAATGAAGCTTGGAGAGCATCCCACATAAAGGAATGCTCCACATGCGGTTTTCACATGCCACCAACTCCACATTCACAGGCAACTTCAGCGCCACAGCCGTTTTCAGATAGCCCTCAAAGCAAAGGCTCTAGACGCAAATATTGGTGTGAGAGCTAATTCAATCAAGGAAACACTGCATGTTGGTGAAGGGCATATTGAAGAAGAATCAGCCGAGTGGTTCTTGTGGGAGAACAACTCCATTTGGCTCACTAGCTTCACACACCATCAGGCTTCCAAGCAGCTCTCAAGGAAACTCAGTTTTCACACTCTATGTTTAGTGCAATTTGAGTGCATTATCTAGGAATGAACCTGGTAGAGCATTACACACGTACGAATGCTCCACTTGCGGTTTTCACATGCCACCAACTCCACATTCACAGGCAACTTCAGCGCCACAGCCGTTTTCAGATAGCCATCAATGCAAAGGCTCTAGACGCAAATATTGGTGTGAGAGCTAATTCAATCAAGGAAACACTGCATGTTGGTGAAGGGCATATTGAAGAAGGATCAGCCGAGTGGTTCTTGTGGGAGAACAACTCCATTTGGCTCACTAACTTCACACACCATCAGGCTTCCAAGCAGCTCTCAAGGAAACTCAGTTTTCACACTCTATGCTTAGTGCCCTTTGTATGGCTAGGACTGAAATGAACCTGGTAGAGCATCCCACACAAACGAATGCTCCACATGCGGGTTTCACATGCCACCAACTCCACATTCACAGGCAACTTCAGCGCCACAGCCGTTTTCAGATAGCCCTCAAAGCAAAGGCTCTAGACGCAAATATTGGTGTGAGAGCTAATTCAATCAAGGAAACACTGCATGTTGGTGAAGGGCATATTGAAGAAGGATCAGCCGAGTGGTTCCTGTGGGAGAACAACTCCATTTGGCTCACTAACTTCACACACCATCAGGCTTCCAAGCAGCTCTCAAGGAAACTCAGTTTTCACACTCTATGCTTAGTGCTCTTTGTGTGCCTACGACTGAAATGAAGCTTGGTCAGCATCCCACACAAACGAATGCTCCACATGCGGGTTTCACATTCCACCAACTCCACATTCACAAGCAACTTCAGCGCCACAGCCGTTTTCAGATAGCCCTCAAAGCAAAGGCTCTAGACGCAAATATTGGTGTGAGAGCTAATTCAATCAAGGAAACACTGCATGTTGGTGAAGGGCATATTGAAGAAGAATCAGCCGAGTGGTTCTTGTGGGAGAACAACTCCATTTGGCTCACTAGCTTCACACACCATCAGGCTTCCAAGCAGCTCTCAAGGAAACTCAGTTTTCACACTCTATGTTTAGTGCCCTTTGAGTGCATTATCTAGGAATGAACATGGTAGAGCATTACACACGTACGAATGCTCAACTTGCGGTTTTCACATGCCACCAACTCCACATTCACAGGCAACTTCAGCGCCACAGCCGTTTTCAGATAGCCCTCAAAGCAAAGGCTCTAGACGCAAATATTGGTGTGAGAGCTAATTCAATCAAGGAAACACTGCATGTTGGTGAAGGGCATATTGAAGAAGAATCAGCCGAGTGGTTATTGTGGGAGAACAACTCCATTTGGCTCACTAGCTTCACACACCATCAGGCTTCCAAGCAGCTCTCAAGGAAACTCAGTTTTCACACTCTATGCTTAGTGCCCTTTGAGTGCCTAGGACTGAAATGAAGCTTGGAGAGCATCCCACATAAAGGAATGCTCCACATGCGGGTTTCACATGCCACCAACTCCACATTCACAGGAACTTCAGCGCCACAGCCGTTTTCAGATAGCCCTCAAAGCAAAGGCTCTAGACGCAAATATTGGTGTGAGAGCTAATTCAATCAAGGAAACAATGCATGTTGGTGAAGGGCATATTGAAGAAGAATCAGCCGAGTGGTTCTTGTGGGAGAACAACTCCATTTGGCTCACTAACTTCACACACCATCAGGCTTCCAAGCAGCTCTCAAGGAACAGTTTTCACATTCTATTCTTATTGTCCTTTGAGTGCATTATCTAGGAATGAACCTGGTAGAGCATCCCACACAAACGAATGCTCCACATGCGGGTTTCACATGCCACCAACTCCACATTCACAGGCAACTTCAGCACCACAGCCGTTTTCAGATAGCCCTCAATGCAAAGGCTCTAGACGCAAATATTGGTGTGAGAGCTAATTCAATCAAGCAAACACGGTATGTTGGTGAAGGGAATAATGAAGAAGGATCAGCCGAGTGGTTCTTGTGGGAGAACAACTCCATTTGGCTCACTAACTTCACACACCATCAGGCTTCCAAGCAGCTCTCAAGGAAACTCAGTTTTCACACTCTATGCTTAGTGCCCTTTGAGTGCATTATCTAGGATGAACATGGTAGAGCATCCCACACAAACGAATGCTCCACATGCGGGTTTCACATGCCACCAACTCCACATTCACCGGCAACTTCAGCGCCACAGCCGTTTTCAGATAGCCCTCAATGCAAAGGCTCTAGACGCAAATATTGGTGTGAGAGCTAATTCAATCAAGGAAACACTGCATGTTGGTGAAGGGCATATTGAAGAAGGATCAGCCGAGTGGTTCTTGTGGGAGAACAACTCCATGTGGCTCACTAACTTCACACACCATCAGGCTTCCAAGCAGCTCTCAAGGAAACTCAGTTTTCACACTCTATGCTTAGTGCCCTTTGTATGGCTAGGACTGAAATGAACCTGGTAGAGCATCCCACACAAACGAATGCTCCACATGCGGGTTTCACATGCCACCAACTCCACAATTACAGGCAACTTCAGCGCCACAGCCATTTTCAGATAGCCCTCAATGCAAAGGCTCTAGACGCAAATATTGGTGTGAGAGCTAATTCAATCAAGGAAACACTGCATGTTGGTGAAGGGCATATTGAAGAAGGATCAGCCGAGTGGTTCTTGTGGAGAACAACTCCATTTGGCTCACTAACTTCACACACCATCAGGCTTCCAAGCAGCTCTCAAGGAAACTCAGTTTTCACACTCTATGCTTAGTGCCCTTTGAGTGCCCAGGACTGAAATGAAGCTTGGAGAGCATCCCACACAAACGAATGCTCCACATGCGGGTTTCACATGCCACCAACTCCACATTTACAGGCAACTTCAGCGCCACAGCCGTTTTCAGATAGCCCTCAATGCAAAGGCTCTAGACGCAAATATTGTTGTGAGAGCTAATTCAATCAAGGAAACACTGCACGTTGGTGAAGGGCATATTGAAGAAGGATCAGCCGAGTGGTTCTTGTGGGAGAACAACTCCATTTGGCTCACTAACTTCACACACCATCAGGCTTCCAAGCAGCTCTCAAGGAAACTCAGTTTTCACACTCTATGCTTAGTGCCCTTTGAGTGAATTATCTAGGAATGAACCTGGTAGAGCATCCCACACAAACGAATGCTCCACATGCGGGTTTCACATGCCACCAACTCCACATTCACAGGCAACTTCAGCGCCACAGCCATTTTCAGATAGCCCTCAATGCAAAGGCTCTAGACGCAAATATTGGTGTGAGAGCTAATTCAATCAAGGAAACACTGCATGTTGGTGAAGGGCATATTGAAGAAGAATCAGCCGAGTGGTTCTTGTGGGAGAACAACTCCATTTGGCTCACTAACTTCACACACCATCAGGCTTCCAAGCAGCTCTCAAGGAAACTCAGTTTTCACACTCTATGCTTAGTGCCCTTTGAGTGCATTATCTAGGACTGAACCTGGTAGAGCATCCCACACAAACGAATGCTCCACATGCGGGTTTCACATGCCACCAACTCCACATTCACAGGCAACTTCAGCGCCACAGCCGTTTTCAGATAGCCCTCAAAGCAAAGGCTCTAGACGTAAATATTGGTGTGAGAGCTAATTCAATCAAGGAAACACTGCATGTTGGTGAAGGGCATATTGAAGAAAGATCAGCCGAGTGGTTCTTGTGGGAGAACAACTCCATTTGGCTCACTAACTTCACACACCATCAGGCTTCCAAGCAGCTCTCAAGGAAACTCAGTTTTCACACTCTATGTTTAGTGCCCTTTGAGTGCATTATCTAGGAATGAACATGGTAGAGCATCCCACACAAACGAATGCTCCACATGCGGGTTTCACATGCCACCAACTCCACATTCACAGGAAACTTCAGCGCCACAGCCGTTTTCAGATAGCCCTCAATGCAAAGGCTCTAGACGCAAATATTGGTGTGAGAGCTAATTCAATCAAGGAAACACTGCATGTTGGTGAAGGGCATATTGAAGAAGGATCAGCCGAGTGGTTCTTGTGGGAGAACAACTCCATTTGGCTCACTAACTTCACACACCATCAGGCTTACTAGCAGCTCTCAAGGAAACTCAGTTTTCACACTCTATGCTTAGTGCCCTTTGAGTGCATTATCTAGGAATGAACCTGGTAGAGCATCCCACACAAACGAATGCTCCACATGCGGGTTTCACATGCCACCAACTCCACATTCACAGGCAACTTCAGCGCCACAGCCGTTTTCAGATAGCCCTCAATTCAAAGGCTCTAGACGCAAATATTGGTGTGAGAGCTAATTCAATCAAGGAAACACTGCATGTTGGTGAAGGGCATATTGAAGAAGGATCAGCCGAGTGGCTCTTGTGGGAGAACAACTCCATTTGGCTCACTAACTTCACACACCATCAGGCTTCCAAGCAGCTCTCAAGGAAACTCAGTTTTCACACTCTATGCTTAGTGCCCGTTGAGTGCCTAGGACTGAAATGAAGCTTGGAGAGCATCCCACCTAAAGGAATGCTCCACATGCGGGTTTCACATGCCACCAACTCCACATTCACAGTCAACTTCAGCGCCACAGCCGTTTTCAGAGAGCCCTCAAAGCAAAGGCTCTAGACGCAAATATTGGTGTGAGAGCTAATTCAATCAAGGAAACACTGCATGTTGGTGAAGGGCATATTGAAGAAGGATCAGCCGAGTGGTTCTTGTGGGAGAACAACTCCATTTGGCTCACTAACTTCACACACCATCAGGCTTCCAAGCAGCTGTCAAGGAAACTCAGTTTTCACACTCTATTCTTATTGTCCTTTGAGTGCATTATCTAGGACTGAACATGGTAGAGCATCCCACACAAACGAATGCTCCACATGCGGGTTTCACATGCCACCAACTCCACATTCACAGGCAACTTCAGCGCCACAGCCGTTTTCAGATAGCCCTCAATGCAAAGGCTCTAGATGCAAATATTGGTGTGAGAGCTAATTCAATCAAGGAAACACTGCATGTTCGTGAAGGGCATATTGAAAAAGGATCAGCCGAGTGGTTCTTGTGGGAGAACAACTCCATTTGGCTCACTAACTTCACACACCATCAGGCTTCCAAGCAGCTCTCAAGGAAACTCAGTTTTCACACTGTATGCTTAGTGCCCTTTGAGTGCATTATCTAGGAATGAACATGGTAGAGCATCCCACACAAACGAATGCTCCACATGCGGGTTTCACATGCCACCAACTCCACATTCACAGGCAACTTCAGCGCCACAGCCGTTTTCAGATAGCCCTCAATGCAAAGGCTCTAGACGCAAATATTGGTGTGAGAGCTAATTCAATCAAGGAAACACTGCATGTTTGTGAAGGGCATATTGAAGAAGGATCAGCCGAGTGGTTCTTGTGGGAGAACAACTCCATTTGGCTCACTAGCTTCACACACCATCAGGCTTCCAAGCAGCTCTCAAGGAAACTCAGTTTTCACACTCTATGTTTAGTGCCCTTTGAGTGCATTATCTAGGAATGAACATGGTAGAGCATTACACACATACGAATGCTCCACATGCGGGTTTCACATGCCACCAACTCCACATTCACAGGCAACTTCAGCGCCACAGCCGTTTTCAGATAGCCCTCAATGCAAAGGCTCTAGACGCAAATATTGGTGTGAGAGCTAATTCAATCAAGGAAACACTGCATGTTGGTGAAGGGCATATTGAAGAAGGATCAGCCGAGTGGTTCTTGTGGGAGAACAACTCCATTTGGCTCACTAACTTCACACACCATCAGGCTTCCAAGCAGCTCTCAATGACACTCAGTTTTCACACTCTATGCTTAGTGCTCTTTGTGTGCCTAGACTGAAATGAAGCTTGGTCAGCATCCCACACAAACGAATGCTCCACATGCGGGTTTCACATGCCACCAACTCCACATTCACAGGCAACTTCAGCGCCACAGCCGTTTTCAGATAGCCCTCAAAGCAAAGGCTCTAGACGCAAATATTGGTGTGAGAGCTAATTCAATCAAGGAAACACTGCATGTTGGTGAAGGGCATATTGAAGAAGGATCAGCCGAGTGGTTCTTGTGGGAGAACAACTCCATTTGGCTCACTAGCTTCACACACCATCAGGCTTCCAAGCAGCTCTCAAGGAAACTCAGTTTTCACACTCTATGTTTAGTGCCCTTTGAGTGCATTATCTAGGAATGAACATGGTAGAGCATTACACACGTACGAATGCTCCACTTGCGGTTTTCACATGCCACCAACTCCACATTCACAGGCAACTTCAGCGCCACAGCCGTTTTCAGATAGCCCTCAATGCAAAGGCTCTAGACGCAAATATTGGTGTGAGAGCTAATTCAATCAAGGAAACACTGCATGTTGGTGAAGGGCATATTGAAGAAGGATCAGCCGAGTGGTTCTTGTGGGAGAACAACTCCATTTGGCTCACTAACTTCACACACCATCAGGCTTCCAAGCAGCTCTCAAGGACACTCAGTTTTCACACTCTATGCTTAGTGCTCTTTGTGTGCCTAGGACTGAAATGAAGCTTGGTCAGCATCCCACACAAACGAATGCTCCACATGCGGGTTTCACATGCCACCAACTCCACATTCACAGGCAACTTCAGCGCCACAGCCGTTTTCAGATAGCCCTCAAAGCAAAGGCTCTAGACGCAAATATTGGTGTGAGAGCTAATTCAATCAAGGAAACACTGCATGTTGGTGAAGGGCATATTGAAGAAGAATCAGCCGAGTGGTTCCTGTGGGAGAACAACTCCATTTGGCTCACTAGCTTCACACACCATCAGGCTTCCAAGCAGCTCTCAAGGAAACTCAGTTTTCACACTCTATGTTTAGTGCCCTTTGAGTGCATTATCTAGGAATGAACATGGTAGAGCATTACACACGTACGAATGCTCCACTTGCGGTTTTCACATGCCACCAACTCCACATTCACAGGCAACTTCAGCGCCACAGCCGCTTTCAGATAGCCATCAATGCAAAGGCTCTAGACGCAAATATTGGTGTGAGAGCTAATTCAATCAAGGAAACACTGCATGTTGGTGAAGGGCATATTGAAGAAGGATCAGCCGAGTGGTTCTTGTGGAAGAACAACTCCATTTGGCTCACTAACTTCACACACCATCAGGCTTCCAAGCAGCTCTCAAGGAAACTCAGTTTTCACACTCTATGCTTAGTGATCTTTGAGTGCCTAGGACTGAAATGAAGCTTGGAGAGCATCCCACATAAAGGAATGCTCCACATGCGGGTTTCACATGCCACCAACTCCACATTCACAGGAACTTCAGCGCCACAGCCGTTTTCAGATAGCCCTCAAAGCAAAGGATCTAGACGCAAATATTGGTGTGAGAGCTAATTCAATCAAGGAAACACTGCATGTTGGTGAAGGGCATATTGAAGAAGAATCAGCCGAGTGGTTCTTGTGGGAGAACAACTCCATTTGGCTCACTAACTTCACACACCATCAGGCTTACTAGCAGCTGTCAAGGAAACTCAGTTTTCACACTCTATTCTTAGTGCCCTTTGAGTGCATTATCTAGGACTGAACCTGGTAGAGCATCCCACACAAACGAATGCTCCACATGCGGGTTTCACATGCCACCAACTCCACATTCACAGGCAACTTCAGCGCCACAGCCGTTTTCAGATAGCCCTCAATGCAAAGGCTCTAGACGCAAATATTGGTGTGAGAGCTAATTCAATCAAGGAAACACGGTATGTTA
>NW_026698369.1:0-69031 GCF_030435755.1 Ochotona princeps
CAACTCCATTTGGCTCACTAACTTCACACAACATCAGGCTTCCAAGCAGCTCTCAAGGAAACTCAGTTTTCACACTCTATGCTTAGTGCTCTTTGTGTGCCTAGGACTAAAATGAAGCTGGGTCAGCATCCCACACAAACGAATGCTCCACATGCGGGTTTCACATGCCACCAACTCCACATTCACAGGCAACTTCAGCGCCACAGCCGTTTTCAGATAGCCCTCAATGCAAAGGCTCTAGACGCAAATATTGGTGTGAGAGCTAATTCAATCAAGGAAACACTGCATGTTGGTGAAGGGCATATTGAAGAAGGATCAGCCGAGTGGTTCTTGTGGGAGAACAACTCCATTTGGCTCACTAACTTCACACACCATCAGGCTTCCAAGCAGCTCTCAAGGAAACTCAGTTTTCACACTCTATGCTTAGTGCTCTTTGTGTGCCTAGGACTGAAATGAAGCTTGGTCAGCATCCCACACAAACGAATGCTCCACATGCGGGTTTCACATGCCACCAACTCCACATTCACAGGCAACTTCAGCGCCACAGCCATTTTCAGATAGCCCTCAATGCAAAGGCTCTAGACGCAAATATTGGTGTGAGAGTTAATTCAATCAAGGAAACACTGCATGTTGGTGAAGGGCATATTGAAGAAGAATCAGCCGAGTGGTTCTTGTGGGAGAACAACTCCATTTGGCTCACTAACTTCACACACCATCAGGCTTCCAAGCAGCTCTCAAGGAAACTCAGTTTTCACGCTCTATGCTTAGTGCCCTTTGTATGGCTAGGACTGAAATGAACCTGGTAGAGCATCCCACACAAACGAATGCTCCACATGCGGCTTTCACATGCCACCAACTCCACATTCACAGGCAACTTCAGCGCCACAGCCGTTTTCAGATAGCCCTCAATGCAAAGGCTCTAGACGCAAATATTGGTGTGAGAGCTAATTCAATCAAGGAAACACTGCATGTTGGTGAAGGGCATATTGAAGAAGGATCAGCCGAGTGTTCTTGTGGGAGAACAACTCCATTTGGCTCACTAACTTCACACACCATCAGGCTTCCAAGCAGCTCTCAAGGAAACTCAGTTTTCACACTCTATGCTTAGTGCTCTTTGAGTGCCTAGGACTGAAATGAAGCTTGGTCAGCATCCCACACAAACGAATGCTCCACATGTGGGTTTCACATGCCACCAACTCCTCATTCACAGGCAACTTCAGCGCCACAGCCGTTTTCAGATAGCCCTTAATGCAAAGGCTCTAGATGCAAATATTGGTGTGAGAGCTAATTCAATCAAGGAAACACTGCATGTTGGTGAAGGGCATATTGAAGAAGGATCAGCCGAGTGGTTCTTGTGGGAGAACAACTCCATTTGGCTCACTAACTTCACACACCATCAGGCTTCCAAGCAGCTCTCAAGGAAACTCAGTTTTCACACTCTATGCTTAGTGCCCTTTGAGTGCATTATCTAGGAATGAACCTGGTAGAGCATCCCACACAAACGAATGCTCCACATGCGGGTTTCACATGCCACCAACTCCACATTCACAGGCAACTTCAGCGCCACAGCCGTTTTCAGATAGCCCTCAATGCAAAGGCTCTAGACGCAAATATTGGTGTGAGAGCTAATCCAATCAAGGAAACACTGCATGTTGGTGAAGGGCATATTGAAGAAGAATCAGCCGAGTGGTTCTTGTGGGAGAACAACTCCATTTGGCTCACTAACTTCACACACCATCAGGCTTCCAAGCAGCTCTCAAGGAAACTCAGTTTTCACACTCTATGCTTAGTGCTCTTTGTGTGCCTAGGACTGAAATGAAGCTTGGTCAGCATCCCACACAAACGAATGCTCCACATGCGGGTTTCACATGCCACCAACTCCACATTCACAGGCAACTTCAGCGCCACAGCCGTTTTCAGATAGCCCTCAATGCAAAGGCTATAGACGCAAATATTGGTGTGAGAGCTAATTCAATCAAGGAAACACTGCATGTTGGTGAAGGGCATATTGAGGAAGGATCAGCCGAGTGGTTCTTGTGGGAGAACAACTCCATTTGGCTCACTAACTTCACACACCATCAGGCTTCCAAGCAGCTCTCAAGGAAACTCAGTTTTCACACTCTATGCTTAGTGCTCTTTGTGTGCCTAGGACTGAAATGAAGGTTGGAGAGCATCCCACACAAACGAATGCTCCACATGCGGGTTTCACATGCCACCAACTCCACATTCACAGGCAACTTCAGCGCCACAGCCGTTTTCAGATAGCCCTCAATGCAAAGGCTCTAGACGCAAATATTGGTGTGAGAGCTAATTCAATCAAGGAAACACTGCATGTTGGTGAAGGGCATATTGAAGAAGGATCAGCCGAGTGGTTCTTGTGGAGAACAACTCCATTTGGCTCACTAACTTCACACACCATCAGGCTTCCAAGCAGCTCTCAAGGAAACTCAGTTTTCACAGTTTATGCTTAGTGCCCTTTGAGTGCATTATCTAGGAATGAACCTGGTAGAGCATTCCACACAAACGAATGCTCCACATGCGGGTTTCACATGCCACCAACTCCACATTCACAGGCAACTTCAGCGCCACAGCCGTTTTCAGATAGCCCTCAATGCAAAGGCTCTAGGTGCAAATATTGGTGTGAGAGCTAATTCAATCAAGGAAACACTGCATGTTGGTGAAGGGCATATTGAAGAAGGATCAGCCGAGTGGTTCTTGTGGGAGAACAACTCCATTTGGCTCACTAACTTCACACACCATCAGGCTTCCAAACAGCTCTCAAGGAAACTCAGTTTTCACACTCTATGCTTAGTGCTCTTTGTGTGCCTAGGACTGAAATGAAGCTTGGTCAGCATCCCACACAAACGAATGCTCCACATGCGGGTTTCACATGCCACCAACTCCACATACACAAGCAACTTCAGTGCCACAGCCGTTTTCAGATAGCCCTCAATGCAAAGGCTCTAGACGCAAATATTGGTGTGAGAGCTAATTCAATCAAGGAAACACTGCATGTTGGTGAAGGGCATATTGAAGAAGGATCAGCCGAGTGGTTCTTGTGGGAGAACAACTCCATTTGGCTCACTAACTTCACACACCATCAGGCTTCCAAACAGCTCTCAAGGAAACTCAGTTTTCACACTCTATGCTTAGTGCTCTTTTTGTGCCTAGGACTGAAATGAAGCTTGGTCAGCATCCCACACAAACGAATGCTCCACATGCGGGTTTCACATGCCACCAACTCCACATTCACAAGCAACTTCAGTGCCACAGCCGTTTTCAGATAGCCCTCAATGCAAAGGCTCTAGACGCAAATATTGGTGTGAGAGCTAATTCAATCAAGGAAACACTGCATGTTGGTGAAGGGCATATTGAAGAAGGATCAGCCGAGTGGTTCTTGTGGGAGAACAACTCCATTTGGCTCACTAACTTCACACACCATCAGGCTTCCAAGCAGCTCTCAAGGAAACTCAGTTTTCACAGTCTATGCTTAGTGCCCTTTGAGTGCATTATCTAGGAATGAACCTGGTAGAGCATCCCACACAAACGAATGCTCCACATGCGGGTTTCACATGCCACCAACTCCTCATTCACAGGCAACTTCAGCGCCACAGCCGTTTACACATAGCCCTCAATGCAAAGGCTCTAGACGCAAATATTGGTGTGAGAGCTAATTCAATCAAGGAAACACTGCATGTTGCTGAAGGGCATATTGAAGAAGAATCAGCTGAGTGGTTCTTGTGGGAGAACAACTCCATTTGGCTCACTAACTTCACACACCATCAGGCTTCCAAGCAGCTCTCAAGGAAACTCAGTTTTCACACTCTATGCTTAGTGCTCTTTTAGTGCCTAGGACTGAAATGAAGCTTGGTCAGCATCCCACAGAAACGAATGCTCCACATGCGGGTTTCACATGCCACCAACTCCACATTCACAGGCAACTTCAGCGCCACAGCCGTTTTCAGATAGCCCTCAATGCAAAGGCTCTAGACACAAATATTGGTGTGAGAGCTAATTCAATCAAGAAAACACTGCATGTTGGTGAAGGGCATATTGAAGAAGGATCAGCAAAGTGGTTCTTGTGGGAGAACAACTCCATTTGGCTCACTAACTTCACACACCATCAGGCTTCCAAGCAGCTCTCAAGGAAACTCAGTTTTCACACTCTATGCTTAGTGCCCTTTGTATGGCTAGGACTGAAATGAACCTGGTAGAGCATCCCACATAAAGGAATGCTCCACATGCGGGCTTCACATGCCACCAACTCCACATTCACAGACAACATCAGCGCCACAGCCGTTTTCAGATAGCCCTCAATGCAAAGGCTCTAGACGCAAATATTGGTGTGAGAGCTAATTCAATCAAGGAAACACTGCATGTTGCTGAAGGGCATATTGAAGAAGGATCAGCCTAGTGGTTCTTGTGGGAGAACAACTCCATTTGGCTCACTAACTTCACACACCATCAGGCTTCCAAGCAGCTCTCAAGGAAACTCAGTTTTCACACTCTATGCTTAGTGCTCTTTGTGTGCCTAGGACTGAAATGAAGCTTGGTCAGCATCCCACACAAACGAATGCTCCACATGCGGGTTTCACATGCCACCAACTCCACATTCACAGGCAAGTTCAGCGCCACAGCCGTTTTCAGATAGCCCTCAATGCAAAGGCTCTAGACGCAAATATTGGTGTGAGAGCTAATTCAATCAAGGAAACACTGCATGTTGGTGAAGGGCATATTGAAGAAGGATCAGCCGAGTGGTTCTTGTGGGAGAACAACTCCATTTGGCTCACTAACTTCACACACCATCAGGCTTCCAAGCAGCTCTCAAGGAAACTCAGTTTTCACACGCTATGCTTAGTGCCCTTTCAGTGCATTATCTAGGAATGAACCTGGTAGAGCATCCCACACAAACGAATGCTCCACATGCGGGTTTCACATGCCACCAACTCCACATTCACAGGCAACTTCAGCGCCACAGCCGTTTTCAGATAGCCCTCAATGCAAAGGCTCTAGACGCAAATATTGGTGTGAGAGCTAATTCAATCAAGGAAACACTGCATGTTGGTGAAGGGCATATTGAAGAAGGATCAGCCGAGTGGTTCTTGTGGGAGAACAACTCCATTTGGCTCACTAACTTCACACACCATCAGGCTTCCAAGCAGCTCTCAAGGAAACTCAGTTTTCACACGCTATGCTTAGTGCCCTTTCAGTGCATTATCTAGGAATGAACCTGGTAGAGCATCCCACACAAACGAATGCTCCACATGCGGGTTTCACATGCCACCAACTCCACATTCACAGGCAACTTCAGCGCCACAGCCGTTTTCAGATAGCCCTCAATGAAAAGGCTCTAGACGCAAATATTGGTGTGAGAGCTAATTCAATCAAGGAAACACTGCATGTTGGTGAAGGGCATATTGAAGAAGGATCAGCCGAGTGGTTCTTGTGGGAGAACAACTCCATTTGGCTCACTAAATTCACACACCATCAGGCTTCAAGCAGCTCTCAAGGAAACTCAGTTTTCACACTCTATGCTTAGTGCCCTTTGAGTACCTAGGACTGAAATGAAGCTTGGTGAGCATCCCACAGAAACGAATGCTCCACATGCGGGTTTCACATGCCACCAACTAAACATTCTCAGGCAACTTCAGCGCCACAGCTGTTTTCAGATAGCCCTCAATGCAAAGGCTCTAGACGCAAATATTGGTGTGAGAGCTAATTCAATCAAGGAAACACTGCATGTTGGTGAAGGGCATATTGAAGAAGGATCAGCCGAGTGGTTCTTGTGGGAGAACAACTCCATTTGGCTCACTAACTTCACACACCATCAGGCTTCCAAGCAGCTCTCAAGGAAACTCAGTTTTCACACTCTATGCTTAGTGCTCTTTGTGTGCCTAGGACTGAAATGAAGCTTGGGGAGCATCCCAAACAAACGAATGCTCCACATGCGGGTTTCACATGCCACCAACTCCACATTCACAGGCAACTTCAGCGCCACAGCCGTTTTCAGATAGCCCTCAATGCAAAGGCTCTAGACGCAAATATTGGTGTGAGAGCCAATTCATTCAAGGAAACACTGCATGTTGGTGAAGGGCATATTGAAGAAGGATCAGCCGAGTGGTTCTTGTGGGAGAACAACTCCATTTGGCTCACTAACTTCACACACCATCAGGCTTCCAAGGAGCTCTCAAGGAAACTCAGTTTTCACACTCTATTCTTATTGCCCTTTGAGTGCATTATCTAGGAATGAACCTGGTAGAGCATCCCACACAAACGATTGCTCCACATGCGGGTTTCACATGCCACCAACTCCACATTCACAGGCAACTTCAGCGCCACAGCCGTTTTCAGATAGCCCTCAATGCAAAGGCTCTAGACGCAAATATTGGTGTGAGAGCTAATTCAATCAAGGAAACACTGCATGTTGGTGAAGGGCATATTGAAGAAGGATCAGCCGAGTGGTTCTTGTGGGAGAACAACTCCATTTGGCTCACTAACTTCACACACCATCAGGCTTCCAAGCAGCTCTCAAGGAAACTCAGTTTTCACACTCTATGCTTAGTGTTCTTTGTGTGCCTAGGACTGAAATGAAGCTTGGTCAGCATCCAATACAAACGAATGCTCCACATGCGGGTTTCACATGCCACCAACTCCACATTCACAGGCAACTTCAGCGCCACAGCCGTTTTCAGATAGCCCTCAATGCAAAGGCTCTAGACGCAAATATTGGTGTGAGAGCTAATTCAATCAAGGAAACACTGCATGTTGGTGAAGGGCATATTGAAGAAGGATCAGCCGAGTGGTTCTTGTGGGAGAACAACTCCATTTGGCTCACTAACTTCACACACCATCAGGCTTCCAAGCAGCTCTCAAGGAAACTCAGTTTTCACACTCTATGTTTAGTGCCCTTTGAGTGCATTATCTAGGAATGAACATGGTAGAGCATCATACACGTACGAATGCTCCACTTGCGGGTTTCACATGCCACCAACTCCACATTCACAGGCAACTTCAGCGCCACAGTCGTTTTCAGATAGCCCTCAATGCAAAGGCTCTAGACGCAAATATTAGTGTGAGAGCTAATTCAATCAAGGAAACACTGCATGTTGGTGAAGGGCATATTGAAGAAGGATCAGCCGAGTGGTTCTTGTGGGAGAACAACTCCATTTGGCTCACTAACTTCACACACCATCAGGCTTCCAAGCAGCTCTCAAGGAAACTCAGTTTTCACACTCTATGCTTAGTGCCCTTTGTGTGCCTAGGACTGAAATGAAGCTTGGTCAGCATCCAATACAAACGAATGCTCCACATGCGGGTTTCACATGCCACCAACTCCACATTCACAGGCAACTTCAGCGCCACAGCCGTTTTCAGATAGCCCTCAATGCAAAGGCTCTAGACGCAAATATTGGTGTGAGAGCTAATTCAATCAAGGAAACACTGCATGTTGGTGAAGGGCATATTGAAGAAGGATCAGCCGAGTGGTTCTTGTGGGAGAACAACTCCATTTGGCTCACTAACTTCACACACCATCAGGCTTCCAAGCAGCTCTCAAGGAAACTCAGTTTTCACACTCTATGCTTAGTGTTCTTTGTGTGCCTAGGACTGAAATGAAGCTTGGTCAGCAACCAATACAAACGAATGCTCCACATGCGGGTTTCACATGCCACCAACTCCACATTCACAGGCAACTTCAGCGCCACAGCCGTTTTCAGATAGCCCTCAATGCAAAGGCTCTAGACGCAAATATTGGTGTGAGAGCTAATTCAATCAAGGAAACACTGCATGTTGGTGAAGGGCATATTGAAGAAGGATCAGCCGAGTGGTTCTTGTGGGAGAACAACTCCATTTGACTCACTAACTTCACACACCATCAGGCTTCCAAGCAGCTCTCAAGGAAACTCAGTTTTCACACTCTATGCTTAGTGCCCTTTGAGTGCATTGTCTACGAATGAACCTGGTAGAGCATCCCACACAAAAGAATGCTCCACATGCGGGTTTCACATGCCACCAACTCCACATTCACAGGCAACTTCAGCGCCACAGCCGTTTTCAGATAGCCCTCAATGCAAAGGCTCTAGACGCAAATATTGGTGTGAGAGCTAATTCAATCAAGGAAACACTGCATGTTGGTGAAGGGCATATTGAAGAAGGATCAGCCGAGTGGTTCTTGTGGGAGAACAACTCCATTTGGCTCACTAACTTCACACACCATCAGGCTTCCAAGCAGCTCTCAAGGAAACTCAGTTTTCACACTCTATGCTTAGTGCTCTTTGTGTGCTTAGGACTGAAATGAAGCTTGGTCAGCATCCCACACAAACGAATGCTCCACATGCGGGTTTCACATGCCACCAACTCCACATTCACAGGCAACTTCAGCGCCACAGCCGTTTTCAGATAGCCCTCAATGCAAAGGCTCTAGAAGCAAATATTGGTGTGAGAGCTAATTCAATCAAGGAAACACTGCATGTTGGTGAAGGGCATATTGAAGAAGGATCAGCCGAGTGGTTCTTGTGGGAGAACAAATCCATTTGGCTCACTAACTTCACACACCATCAGGCTTCCAAGGAGCTCTCAAGGAAACTCAGTTTTCACACTCTATTCTTAGTGCCCTTTGAGTGCATTATCTAGGAATGAACCTGGTAGAGCATCCCACAAAAACGAATGCTCCACATGCGGGTTTCACATGCCACCAACTCCACATTCACAGGCAACTTCAGCGCCACAGCCGTTTTCAGATAGCCCTCAATGCAAAGGCTCTAGGTGCAAATATTGGTGTGAGAGCTAATTCAATCAAGGAAACACTGCATGTTGGTGAAGGGCATATTGAGGAAGGATCAGCCGAGTGGTTCTTGTGGGAGAACAACTCCATTTGGCTCACTAACTTCACACACCATCAGGCTTCCAAGCAGCTCTCAAGGAAACTCAGTTTTCACACTCTATGCTTAGTGCCCTTTGTATCCCTAGGACTGAAATGAAGCTGGGAGAGCATCCCACACAAACGAATGCTCCACATGCGGGTTTCACATGCCACCAACTCCACATTCACAGGCAACTTCAGCGCCACAGCCGTTTTCAGATAGCCCTCAATGCAAAGGCTCTAGATGCAAATATTGGTGTGAGAGCTAATTCAATCAAGGAAACACTGCATGTTGGTGAAGGGCATATTGAAGAAGAATCAGCCGAGTGGTTCTTGTGGGAGAACAACTCCATTTGGCTCCCTAACTACACACACCATCAGGCTTCCAAGCAGCTCTCAAGGAAACTCAGTTTTCACACTCTATGCTTAGTGCCCTTTGAGTGCATTATCTAGGAATGAACCTGGTAGAGCATCCCACACAAACGAATGCTCCACATGCGGGTTTCACATGCCACCAACTCCACATTCACAGGCAATTTCAGCGCCACAGTCGTTTTCAGATAGCCCTCAATGCAAAGGCTCTAGACGCAAATATTGGTGTGAGAGCTAATTCAATCAAGGAAACACTGCATGTTGGTGAAGGGCATATTGAAGAAGGATCAGCCGAGTAGTTCTTGTGGGAGAACAACTCCATTTGGCTCACTAACTTCACACACCATCAGGCTTCCAAGGAGCTCTCAAGGAAACTCAGTTTTCACACTCTATGCTTAGTGCTCTTTGTGTGCCTAGGACTGAAATGAAGCTTGGTCAGCATCCCACACAAACGAATGCTCCACATGCGGGTTTCACATGCCACCAACTCCACATTCACAGGCAACTTCAGCGCCACAGCCGTTTTCAGATAGCCCTCAATGCAAAGGCTCTAGACGCAAATGTTGGTGTGAGAGCTAATTCAATCAAGGAAACACTGCATGTTGGTTAAGGGCATATTGAAGAAGAATCAGCCGAGTGGTTCTTGTGGGAGAACAACTCCATTTGGCTCACTAACTTCACACACCATCAGGCTTCCAAGCAGCTCTCAAGGAAACTCAGTTTTCACACTCTATGCTTAGTGCTCTTTGTGTGCCTAGGACTGAAATGAAGCTTGGAGAGAATCCCACATAAACGAATGCTCCACATGAGTGTTTCACATGCCACCAACTCCACATTCACAGGCAACTTCAGCGCCACAGCCGTTTTCAGATAGCCCTCAATGCAAAGGCTCTAGACGCAAATATTGGTGTGAGAGCTAATTCAATCAAGGAAACACTGCATGTTGGTGAAGGGCATATTGAAGAAGGATCAGCCGAGTGGTTCTTGTGGGAGAACAACTCCATTTGGCTCACTAACTTCACACACCATCAGGCTTCCAAGCAGCTCTCAAGGAAACTCAGTTTTCACACTCTATGCTTAGTGCCCTTTGAGTGCATTATCTAGGAATGACCCTGGTAGAGCATCCCACACGTACGAATGCTCCACTTGCGGTTTTCACATGCCTCCAACTCCACATTCACAGGCAACTTCAGCGCCACAGCCGTTTTCAGATAGCCCTCAATGCAAAGGCTCTAGACGCAAATATTGGTGTGAGAGCTAATTCAATCAAGGAAACACTGCATGTTGGTGAAGGGCATATTGAAGAAGGATCAGCCGAGTGGTTCTTGTGGGAGAACAACTCCATTTGGCTCACTAACTTCACACACCATCAGGCTTCCAAGCAGCTCTCAAGGAAACTCAGTTTTCACACTCTATGCTTAGTGCCCTTTGAGTGCCTAGGACTGAAATGAAGCTTGGAGAGCATCCCACATAAAGGAATGCTCCACATGCGGGTTTCACATGCCACCAACTCCACATTCACAGGAAACTTCTTTGAGTGCATTATCTAGGAATGAACCTGTTAGAGCATCCCACACAAACGAATGCTCCACATGCGGATTTCACATGCCACCAACTCCACATTCACAGGCAACTTCAGCGCCACAGCCGTTTTCAGATAGCCCTCAATGCAAAGGCTCTAGACGCAAATATTGGTGTGAGAGCTAATTCAATCAAGGAAACACTGCATGTTGGTGAAGGGCATATTGAAGAAGGATCAGCCGAGTGGTTCTTGTGGGAGAACAACTCCATTTGGCTCACTAACTTCACACACCATCAGGCTTCCAAGCAGCTCTCAAGGAAACTCAGTTTTCACACTCTAGGCTTAGTGCCCTTTGAGTGCATTATCTAGGAATGAACCTGGTAGAGCATCCCACACAAACGAATGCTCCACATGCGGGTTTCACATGCCACCAACTCCACATTCACAGGCAACTTCAGCGCCACAGCCGTTTTCAGATAGCCCTCAATGCAAAGGCTCTAGACGCAAATATTGGTGTGAGAGCTAATTCAATCAAGGAAACACTGCATGTTGGTGAAGGGCATATTGAAGAAGGATCAGCCGAGTGGTTCTTGTGGGAGAACAACTCCATTTGGCTCACTAACTTCACACACCATCAGGCTTCCAAGCAGCTCTCAAGGAAACTCAGTTTTCACACTCTATGCTTGTGCACTTTGAGTGCATTATCTAGGAAAGAACATGGTAGAGCATCATACACGTACGAATGCACCACTAACGGGTTTCACATGCCACCAACTCCACATTCACAGGCAATTTCAGCGCCACAGTCGTTTTCAGATAGCCCTCAATGCAAAGGCTCTAGATGCAAATATTGGTGTGAGAGCTAATTCAAGCAAGGAAACACTGCATGTTGGTGAAGGGCATATTGAAGAAGGATCAGCCGAGTGGTTCTTGTGGGAGAACAACTCCATTTGGCTCACTAACTTCACACACCATCAGGCTTCCAAGCAGCTCTCAAGGAAACTCAGTTTTCACACTCTATGCTTAGTGCTCTTTGTGTGCCTAGGACTGAAATGAAGCTTGGTCAGCATCCCACACAAACGAATGCTCCACATGCGGGTTTCACATGCCACCAACTCCACATTCACAGGCAACTTCAGCGCCACAGCCATTTTCACATAGCCCTCAATGCAAAGGCTCTAGACGCAAATATTGGTGTGAGAGCTAATTCAATCAAGGAAACACTGCATGTTGGTGAAGGGCATATTGAAGAAGAATCAGCCGAGTGGTTCTTGTGGGAGAACAACTCCATATGGCTCACTAACTTCACACACCACCAGGCTTCCAAGCAGCTCTCAAGGAAACTCAGTTTTCACACTCTATGCTTAGTGCTCTTTGTGTGCCTAGGACTGAAATGAAGCTTGGTCAGCATCCCACACAAACGAATGCTCCACATGCGGGTTTCACATGCCACCAACTCCACATTCACAGGCAACTTCAGCGCCACAGCCGTTTTCAGATAGCCCTCAATGCAAAGGCTCTAGACGCAAATATTGGTGTGAGAGCTAATTCAATCAAGGAAACACTGCATGTTGGTGAAGGGCATATTGAAGAAGAATCAGCCGAGTGGTTCTTGTGGGAGAACAACTCCATGTGGCTCACTAACTTCACACAACATCAGGCTTCCAAGCAGCTCTCAAGGAAACTCAGTTTTCACACTCTATTCTTATTGCCCTTTGAGTGCATTATCTAGGAATGAACCTGGTAGAGCATCCCACACAAACGAATGCTCCACATGCGGGTTTCACATGCCATCAACTCCACATTCACAGGCAACTTCAGCGCCACAGCCGTTTTCAGATAGTCCTCAATGCAAAGGCTCTAGACGCAAATATTGGTGTGAGAGCTAATTCAATCAAGGAAACACTGCATGTTGGTGAGGGGCATATTGAAGAAGGATCAGCTGAGTGGTTCTTGTCGGAGAACAACTCCATTTGGCTCACTGACTTCACACACCATCAGGCTTCCAAGCAGCTCTCAAGGAAACTCAGTTTTCACACTCTATGCTTAGTGCTCTTTGTGTGCCTAGGACTGAAATGAAGCTTGGTCAGCATCCCACACAAACGAATGCTCCACATGCGGGTTTCACATGCCATCAACTCCACATTCACAGGCAACTTCAGCGCCACAGCCGTTTTCAGATAGCCCTCAATGCAAAGGCTCTAGACGCAAATATTGGTGTGAGAGCTAATTCAATCAAGGAAACACTGCATGTTGGTGAAGGGCATATTGAAGAAGAATCAGCCGAGTGGTTCTTGTGGGAGAACAACTCCATTTGGCTCACTAACTTCACACACCATCAGGCTTCCAAGCAGCTCTCAAGGAAACTCAGTTTTCACACTCTATTCTTATTGCCCTTTGAGTGCATTATCTAGGAATGAACCTGGTAGAGCATCCCACACAAACGAATGCTCCACATGCGGGTTTCACATGCCATCAACTCCACATTCACAGGCAACTTCAGCGCCACAGCCGTTTTCAGATAGCCCTCAATGCAAAGGATCTAGACGCAAATATTGGTGTGAGAGCTAATTCAATCAAGGAAACACTGCATGTTGCTGAAGAGCATATTGAAGAAGCATCAGCCGAGTGGTTCTTGTGGGAGAACAACTCCATTTGGCTCACTAACTTCACACACCATCAGGCTTCCAAGCAGCTCTCAAGGAAACTCAGTTTTCACACTCTATGCTTAGTGCCCTTTGTATGGCTAGGACTGAAATGAACCTGGTAGAGCATCCCACACAAACGAATGCTCCACATGCGGGTTTCACATGCCACCAACTCCACATTCACAGGCAACTTCAGCGCCACAGCCGTTTTCAGATAGCCCTCAATGCAAAGGCTCTAGACGCAAATATTGGTGTGAGAGCTAATTCAATCAAGGAAACACTGCATGTTGGTGAAGGGCATATTGAAGAAGGATCAGCCGAGTGGTTCTTGTGGGAGAACAACTCCATTTGGCTCACTAACTTCACACACCATCAGGCTTCCAAGCAGCTCTCAAGGAAACTCAGTTTTCACACTCTATGCTTAGTGCTCTTTGTGTGCCTAGGACTGAAATGAAGCTTGGTCAGCATCCCACACAAACGAATGCTCCACATGCGGGTTTCACATGCCACCAACTCCACATTCACAGGCAACTTCAGCGCCACAGCCGTTTTCAGATAGCCCTCAATGCAAAGGCTCTAGACGCAAATATTGGTGTGAGAGCTAATTCAATCAAGGAAACACTGCATGTTTGTTGAAGGGCATATTGAAGAAGGATCAGCCGAGTGGTTCTTGTGGGAGAACAACTCCATTTGGCTCACTAACTTCACACACCATCAGGCTTCCAAGCAGCTCTCAAGGAAACTCAGTTTTCACACTCTATTCTTATTGCCCTTTGAGTGCATTATCTAGGAATGAACCTGGTAGAGCATCCCACACAAACGAATGCTCCACATGCGGGTTTCACATGCCATCAACTCCACATTCACAGGCAACTTCAGCGCCACAGCCGTTTTCAGATAGCCCTCAATGCAAAGGCTCTAGACGCAAATATTGGTGTGAGAGCTAATTCAATCAAGGAAACACTGCATGTTGCTGAAGAGCATATTGAAGAAGCATCAGCCGAGTGGTTCTTGTGGGAGAACAACTCCATTTGGCTCACTAACTTCACACACCATCAGGCTTCCAAGCAGCTCTCAAGGAAACTCAGTTTTCACACTCTATGCTTAGTGCCCTTTGTATGGCTAGGACTGAAATGAACCTGGTAGAGCATCCCACACAAACGAATGCTCCACATGCGGGTTTCACATGCCACCAACTCCACATTCACAGGCAACTTCAGCGCCACAGCCGTTTTCAGATAGCCCTCAATGCAAAGGCTCTAGACGCAAATATTGGTGTGAGAGCTAATTCAATCAAGGAAACACTGCATGTTGGTGAAGGGCATATTGAAGAAGGATCAGCCGAGTGGTTCTTGTGGGAGAACAACTCCATTTGGCTCACTAACTTCACACACCATCAGGCTTCCAAGCAGCTCTCAAGGAAACTCAGTTTTCACACTCTATGCTTAGTGCTCTTTGTGTGCCTAGGACTGAAATGAAGCTTGGTCAGCATCCCACACAAACGAATGCTCCACATGCGGGTTTCACATGCCACCAACTCCACATTCACAGGCAACTTCAGCGCCACAGTCGTTTTCAGATAGCCCTCAATGCAAAGGCTCTAGACGCAAATATTGGTGTGAGAGCTAATTCAATCAAGGAAACACTGCATGTTGGTGAAGGGCATATTGAAGAAGGATCAGCCGAGTGGTTCTTGTGGGAGAACAACTCCATTTGGCTCACTAACTTCACACACCATCAGGCTTCCAAGCAGCTCTCAAGGAAACTCAGTTTTCACACTCTATTCTTATTGCCCTTTGAGTGCATTATCTAGGAATGAACCTGGTAGAGCATCCCACACAAACGAATGCTCCACATGCGGGTTTCACATGCCATCAACTCCACATTCACAGGCAACTTCAGCGCCACAGCCGTTTTCAGATAGCCCTCAATGCAAAGGCTCTAGACGCAAATATTGGTGTGAGAGCTAATTCAATCAAGGAAACACTGCATGTTGGTGAAGGGCATATTGAAGAAGGATCAGCCGAGTGGTTCTTGTGGGAGAACAACTCCATTTGGCTCACTAACTTCACACACCATCAGGCTTCCAAGCAGCTCTCAAGGAAACTCAGTTTTCACACTCTATGCTTAGTGCCCTTTGTATGGCTAGGACTGAAATGAGCCTGTTAGAGCATCCCACACAAACGAATGCTCCACATGCGGGTTTCACATGCCACCAACTCCACATTCACAGGCAACTTCAGCGCCACAGCCGTTTTCAGATAGCCCTCAATGCAAAGGCTCTAGACGCAAATATTGGTGTGAGAGCTAATTCAATCAAGGAAACACTGCATGTTGGTGAAGGGCATATTGAAGAAGGATCAGCCGAGTGGTTCTTGTGGGAGAACAACTCCATTTGGCTCACTAACTTCACACACCATCAGGCTTCCAAGCAGCTCTCAAGGAAACTCAGTTTTCACACTCTATGCTTAGTGCTCTTTGTGTGCCTAGGACTGAAATGAAGCTTGGTCAGCATCCCACACAAACGAATGCTCCACATGCGGGTTTCACATGCCACCAACTCCACATTCACAGGCAACTTCAGCGCCACAGCCGTTTTCAGATAGCCCTCAATGCAAAGGCTCTAGACGCAAATATTGGTGTGAGAGCTAATTCAATCAAGGAAACACTGCATGTTGGTGAAGGGCATATTGAAGAAGGATCAGCCGAGTGGTTCTTGTGGGAGAACAACTCCATTTGGCTCACTAACTTCACACACCATCAGGCTTCCAAGCAGCTCTCAAGGAAACTCAGTTTTCACACTCTATTCTTATTGCCCTTTGAGTGCATTATCTAGGAATGAACCTGGTAGAGCATCCCACACAAACGAATGCTCCACATGCGGGTTTCACATGCCATCAACTCCACATTCACAGGCAACTTCAGCGCCACAGCCGTTTTCAGATAGCCCTCAATGCAAAGGCTCTAGACGCAAATATTGGTGTGAGAGCTAATTCAATCAAGGAAACACTGCATGTTGCTGAAGAGCATATTGAAGAAGCATCAGCCGAGTGGTTCTTGTGGGAGAACAACTCCATTTGGCTCACTAACTTCACACACCATCAGGCTTCCAAGCAGCTCTCAAGGAAACTCAGTTTTCACACTCTATGCTTAGTGCCCTTTGTATGGCTAGGACTGAAATGAACCTGGTAGAGCATCCCACACAAACGAATGCTCCACATGCGGGTTTCACATGCCACCAACTCCACATTCACAGGCAACTTCAGCGCCACAGCCGTTTTCAGATAGCCCTCAATGCAAAGGCTCTAGACGCAAATATTGGTGTGAGAGCTAATTCAATCAAGGAAACACTGCATGTTGGTGAAGGGCATATTGAAGAAGGATCAGCCGAGTGGTTCTTGTGGGAGAACAACTCCATTTGGCTCACTAACTTCACACACCATCAGGCTTCCAAGCAGCTCTCAAGGAAACTCAGTTTTCACACTCTATGCTTAGTGCTCTTTGTGTGCCTAGGACTGAAATGAAGCTTGGTCAGCATCCCACACAAACGAATGCTCCACATGCGGGTTTCACATGCCACCAACTCCACATTCACAGGCAACTTCAGCGCCACAGCCGTTTTCAGATAGCCCTCAATGCAAAGGCTCTAGACGCAAATATTGGTGTGAGAGCTAATTCAATCAAGGAAACACTGCATGTTGGTGAAGGGCATATTGAAGAAGGATCAGCCGAGTGGTTCTTGTGGGAGAACAACTCCATTTGGCTCACTAACTTCACACACCATCAGGCTTCCAAGCAGCTCTCAAGGAAACTCAGTTTTCACACTCTATTCTTATTGCCCTTTGAGTGCATTATCTAGGAATGAACCTGGTAGAGCATCCCACACAAACGAATGCTCCACATGCGGGTTTCACATGCCATCAACTCCACATTCACAGGCAACTTCAGCGCCACAGCCGTTTTCAGATAGCCCTCAATGCAAAGGCTCTAGACGCAAATATTGTTGTGAGAGCTAATTCAATCAAGGAAACACTGCATGTTGGTGAAGGGCATATTGAAGAAGGATCAGCCGAGTGGTTCTTGTGGGAGAACAACTCCATTTGGCTCACTAACTTCACACACCATCAGGCTTCCAAGCAGCTCTCAAGGAAACTCAGTTTTCACACTCTATGCTTAGTGCCCTTTGTATGGCTAGGACTGAAATGAGCCTGGTAGAGCATCCCACACAAACGAATGCTCCACATGCGGGTTTCACATGCCACCAACTCCACATTCACAGGCAACTTCAGCGCCACAGCCGTTTTCAGATAGCCCTCAATGCAAAGGCTCTAGACGCAAATATTGGTGTGAGAGCTAATTCAATCAAGGAAACACTGCATGTTGGTGAAGGGCATATTGAAGAAGGATCAGCCGAGTGGTTCTTGTGGGAGAACAACTCCATTTGGCTCACTAACTTCACACACCATCAGGCTTCCAAGCAGCTCTCAAGGAAACTCAGTTTTCACACTCTATGCTTAGTGCTCTTTGTGTGCCTAGGACTGAAATGAAGCTTGGTCAGCATCCCACACAAACGAATGCTCCACATGCGGGTTTCACATGCCACAAACTCCACATTCACAGGCAACTTCAGCGCCACAGCCGTTTTCAGATAGCCCTCAATGC
Organism: Ochotona princeps; assembly: GCF_030435755.1. Classification (NCBI taxonomy): domain Eukaryota; kingdom Metazoa; phylum Chordata; class Mammalia; order Lagomorpha; family Ochotonidae; genus Ochotona; species Ochotona princeps. The sequence goes on from NW_026698369.1 coordinate 18,065, forward strand.
AAAGGCTCTAGACGCAAATATTGGTGTGAGAGCTAATTCAATCAAGGAAACACTGCATGTTGGTGAAGGGCATATTGAAGAAGGATCAGCCGAGTGGTTCTTGTGGGAGAACAACTCCATTTGGCTCACTAACTTCACACACCATCAGGCTTCCAAGCAGCTCTCAAGGAAACTCAGTTTTCACACTCTATGCTTAGTGCCCTTTGAGTGCATTATCTAGGAATGAACCTGGTAGAGCATCCCACACAAACGAATGCTCCACATGCGGGTTTCACATGCCACCAACTCCACATTCACAGGCAACTTCAGCGCCACAGCCGTTTTCAGATAGCCCTCAATGCAAAGGCTCTAGACGCAAATATTGGTGTGAGAGCTAATTCAATCAAGGAAACACTGCATGTTGGTGAAGGGCATATTGAAGAAGAATCAGCCGAGTGGTTCTTGTGGGAGAACAACTCCATTTGGCTCACTAACTTCACACACCATCAGGCTTCCAAGCAGCTCTCAAGGAAACTCAGTTTTCACACTCTATGCTTAGTGCTCTTTGTGTGCCTAGGACTGAAATGAAGCTTGGTCAGCATCCCACACAAACGAATGCTCCACATGCGGGTTTCACATGCCACCAACTCCACATTCACAGGCAACTTCAGCGCCACAGCCATTTTCACATAGCCCTCAATGCAAAGGCTCTAGACGCAAATATTGGTGTGAGAGCTAATTCAATCAAGGAAACACTGCATGTTGGTGAAGGGCATATTGAAGAAGAATCAGCCGAGTGGTTCTTGTGGGAGAACAACTCCATTTGGCTCACTAACTTCACACACCATCAGGCTTCCAAGCAGCTCTCAAGAAAACTCAGTTTTCACACTCTATTCTTATTGCCCTTTGAGTGCATTATCTAGGAATGAACCTGGTAGAGCATCCCACACAAACGAATGCTCCACATGCGGGTTTCACATGCCACCAACTCCACATTCACAGGCAACTTCAGCGCCACAGCCGTTTTCAGATAGCCCTCAATGCAAAGGCTCTAGACGCAAATATTGGTGTGAGAGCTAATTCAATCAAGGAAACACTGCATGTTGGTGAAGGGCATATTGAAGAAGAATCAGCCGAGTGGTTCTTGTGGGAGAACAACTCCATTTGGCTCACTAACTTCACACACCATCAGGCTTCCAAGCAGCTCTCAAGGAAACTCAGTTTTCACACTCTATGCTTAGTGCTCTTTGTGTGCCTAGGACTGAAATGAAGCTTGGTCAGCATCCCACACAAACAAATGCTCCACATGCGGGTTTCACATGCCACCAACTCCACATTCACAGGCAACTTCAGCGCCACAGCCGTTTTCAGATAGCCCTCAATGCAAAGGCTCTAGACGCAAATATTGGTGTGAGAGCCAATTCAATCAAGGAAACACTGCATGTTGGTGAAGGGCATATTGAAGAAGGATCAGCCGAGTGGTTCTTGTGGGAGAACAACTCCATTTGGCTCACTAACTTCACACACCATCAGGCTTCCAAGCAGCTCTCAAGGAAACTCAGTTTTCACACTCTATTCTTATTGCCCTTTGAGTGCATTATCTAGGAATGAACCTGGTAGAGCATCCCACACAAACGAATGCTCCACATGCGGGTTTCACATGCCACCAACTCCACATTCACAGGCAACTTCAGCGCCACAGCCGTTTTCAGATAGCCCTCAATGCAAAGGCTCTAGACGCAAATATTGGTGTGAGAGCTAATTCAATCAAGGAAACACTGCATGTTGCTGAAGGGCATATTGAAGAAGCATCAGCCGAGTGGTTCTTGTGGGAGAACAACTCCATTTGGCTCACTAACTTCACACACCATCAGGCTTCCAAGCAGCTCTCAAGGAAACTCAGTTTTCACACTCTATGCTTAGTGCCCTTTGTATGGCTAGGACTGAAATGAGCCTGGTAGAGCATCCCACACAAACGAATGCTCCACATGCGGGTTTCACATGCCACCAACTCCACATTCACAGGCAACTTCAGCGCCACAGCCGTTTTCAGATAGCCCTCAATGCAAAGGCTCTAGACGCAAATATTGGTGTGAGAGCTAATTCAATCAAGGAAACACTGCATGTTGGTGAAGGGCATATTGAAGAAGGATCAGCCGAGTGGTTCTTGTGGGAGAACAACTCCATTTGGCTCACTAACTTCACACACCATCAGGCTTCCAAGCAGCTCTCAAGGAAACTCAGTTTTCACACTCTATGCTTAGTGCTCTTTGTGTGACTAGGACTGAAATGAAGCTTGGTCAGCATCCCACACAAACGAATGCTCCACATGCGGGTTTCACATGCCACCAACTCCACATTCACAGGCAACTTCAGCGCCACAGCCGTTTTCAGATAGCCCTCAATGCAAAGGCTCTAGACGCAAATATTGGTGTGAGAGCTAATTCAATCAAGGAAACACTGCATGTTGGTGAAGGGCATATTGAAGAAGGATCAGCCGAGTGGTTCTTGTGGGAGAACAACTCCATTTGGCTCACTAACTTCACACACCATCAGGCTTCCAAGCAGCTCTCAAGGAAACTCAGTTTTCACACTCTATGCTTAGTGCCCTTTGAGTGCATTATCTAGGAATGAACCTGGTAGAGCATCCCACACAAACGAATGCTCCACATGCGGGTTTCACATGCCACCAACTCCACATTCACAGGCAACTTCAGCGCCACAGCCGTTTTCAGATAGCCCTCAATGCAAAGGCTCTAGACGCAAATATTGGTGTGAGAGCTAATTCAATCAAGGAAACACTGCATGTTGGTGAAGGGCATATTGAAGAAGAATCAGCCGAGTGGTTCTTGTGGGAGAACAACTCCATTTGGCTCACTAACTTCACACACCATCAGGCTTCCAAGCAGCTCTCAAGGAAACTCAGTTTTCACACTCTATGCTTAGTGCCCTTTACATGGCTAGGACTGAAATGAACCTGGTAGAGCATCCCACACAAACGAATGCTCCACATGCGGGTTTCACATGCCACCAACTCCACATTCACAGGCAACTTCAGCGCCACAGCCGTTTTCAGATAGCCCTCAATGCAAAGGCTCTAGACGCAAATATTGGTGTGAGAGCTAATTCAATCAAGGAAACACTGCATGTTGGTGAAGGGCATATTGAAGAAGGATCAGCCGAGTGGTTCCTGTGGGAGAACAACTCCATTTGGCTCACTAACTTCACACACCATCAGGCTTCCAAGCAGCTCTCAAGGAAACTCAGTTTTCACACTCTATGCTTAGTGCCCTTTGAGTGCATTATCTAGGAATGAACATGGTAGAGCATCCCACACGTACGAATGCTCCACTTGCGGTTTTCACATGCCACCAACTCCACATTCTCAGGCAACTTCAGCGCCACAGCCATTTTCAGATAGCCCTCAATGCAAAGGCTCTAGACGCAAATATTGGTGTGAGAGCTAATTCAATCAAGGAAACACTGCATGTTGGTGAAGGGCATATTGAAGAAGGATCAGCCGAGTGGTTCTTTTGGGAGAACAACTCCATTTGGCTCACTAACTTCACACACCATCAGGCTTCCAAGCAGCTCTCAAGGAAACTCAGTTTTCACACTCTATGCTTAGTGCCCTTTGTATGGGTAGGACTGAAATGAACCTGGTAGAGCATCCCACACAAACGAATGCTCCACATGCGGGTTTCACATGCCACCAACTCCACATTCACAGGCAACTTCAGCGCCACAGCCGTTTTCAGATAGCCCTCAATGCAAAGGCTCTAGACGCAAATATTGGTGTGAGAGCTAATTCAATCAAGGAAACACTGCATGTTGGTGAAGGGCATATTGAAGAAGGATCAGCCGAGTGGTTCCTGTGGGAGAACAACTCCATTTGGCTCACTAACTTCACAACCATCAGGCTTCCAAGCAGCTCTCAAGGAAACTCAGTTTTCACACTCTATGCTTAGTGCCCTTTGAGTGCATTATCTAGGAATGAACATGGTAGAGCATCCCACACGTACGAATGCTCCACTTGCGGTTTTCACATGCCACCAACTCCACATTCTCAGGCAACTTCAGCGCCACAGCCATTTTCAGATAGCCCTCAATGCAAAGGCTCTAGACGCAAATATTGGTGTGAGAGCTAATTCAATCAAGGAAACACTGCATGTTGGTGAAGGGCATATTGAAGAAGGATCAGCCGAGTGGTTCTTGTGGGAGAACAACTCCATTTGGCTCACTAACTTCACACACCATCAGGCTTCCAAGCAGCTCTCAAGGAAACTCAGTTTTCACACTCTATGCTTAGTGCCCTTTGAGTGCATTATCTAGGAATGAACCTGGTAGAGCATCCCACAAAACGAATGCTCCACATGCGGGTTTCACATGCCACCAACTCCACATTCACAGGCAACTTCAGCGCCACAGCCGTTTTCAGATAGCCCTCAATGCAAAGGCTCTAGACGCAAATATTGGTGTGAGAGCTAATTCAATCAAGGAAACACTGCATGTTGGTGAAGGGCATATGGAAGAAGAATCAGCCGAGTGGTTCTTGTGGGAGAACAACTCCATGTGGCTCACTAACTTCACAACCATCAGGCTTCCAAGCAGCTCTCAAGGAAACTCAGTTTTCACACTCTATGCGTAGTGCTCTTTGTGTGCCTAGGACTGAAATGAAGCTTGGAGAGCATCCCACACAAACGAATGCTCCACATGCGGGTTTCACATGCCACCAACTCCACATTCACAGGCAACTTCAGCGCCACAGCCGTTTTCAGATAGCCCTCAATGCAAAGGCTCTAGACGCAAATATTGGTGTGAGAGCTAATTCAATCAAGGAAACACTGCATGTTGGTGAAGGGCATATTGAAGAAGGATCAGCCGAGTGGTTCTTCTGGGAGAACAACTCCATTTGGCTCACTAACTTCACACACCATCAGGCTTCCAAGCAGCTCTCAAGGAAACTCAGTTTTCACACTCTATGCTTAGTGCCCTTTGAGTGCATTATCTAGGAATGAACATGGTAGAGCATCATACACGTACGAATGCTCCACTTGCGGGTTTCACATGCCACCAACTCCACATTCACAGGCAATTTCAGCGCCACAGTCGTTTTCAGATAGCCCTCAATGCAAAGGCTCTAGATGCAAATATTGGTGTGAGAGCTAATTCAATCAAGGAAACACTGCATGTTGGTGAAGGGCATATTGAAGAAGGATCAGCCGAGTGGTTCTTGTGGGAGAACAACTCCATTTGGCTCACTAACTTCACACACCATCAGGATTCCAAGCAGCTCTCAAGGAAACTCAGTTTTCACACTCTATGCTCAGTGCTCTTTGTGTGCCTAGGACTGAAATGAAGCTTGGTCAGCATACCACACAAACGAATGCTCCACATGCGGGTTTAACATGCCACCAACTCCACATTCACAGGCAACTTCAGCGCCACAGCCGTTTTCAGATAGCCCTCAATGCAAAGGCTCTAGACGCAAATATTGGTGTGAGAGCTAATTCAATCAAGGAAACACTGCATGTTGGTGAAGGGCATATTGAAGAAGAATCAGCCGAGTGGTTCTTGTGGGAGAACAACTCCATTTGGCTCACTAACTTCACACACCATCAGGCTTCCAAGCAGCTCTCAAGGAAACTCAGTTTTCACACTCTATGCTTAGTGCCCTTTGTATGGCTAGGACTGAAATGAACCTGGTAGAGCATACCACACAAACGAATGCTCCACATGCGGGTTTCACATGCCACCAACTCCACATTCACAGGCAACTTCAGCGCCACAGCCGTTTTCAGATAGCCCTCAATGCAAAGGCTCTAGACGCAAATATTGGTGTGAGAGCTAATTCAATCAATCAAACACTGCATGTTGGTGAAGGGCATATTGAAGAAGGATCAGCCGAGTGGTTCTTGTGGGAGAACAACTCCATTTGGCTCACTAACTTCACACACCATCAGGCTTCCAAGCAGCTCTCAAGGAAACTCAGTTTTCACACTCTATGCTTAGTGCCCTTTGAGTGCATTATCTACGAATGAACCTGGTAGAGCATCCCACACAAACGAATGCTCCACATGCGGGTTTCACATGCCACCAACTCCACATTCACAGGCAACTTCAGCGCCACAGCCGTTTTCAGATAGCCCTCAATGCAAAGGCTCTAGACGCAAATATTGGTGTGAGAGCTAATTCAATCAAGGAAACATTGCATGTTGGTGAAGGGCATATTGAAGAAGGATCAGCCGAGTGGTTCTTGTGGGAGAACAACTCCATTTGGCTCACTAACTTCACACACCATCAGGCTTCCAAGCAGCTCTCAAGGAAACTCAGTTTTCACACTCTATGCTTACTGACCTTTGAGTGCCTAGGCCTGAAATGAAGCTTGGAGAGCATCCCACACAAAGGAATGCTCCACATGCGGGTTTCACATGCCACCAACTCCACATTCACAGGCAACTTCAGCGCCACAGCCGTTTTCAGATAGCCCTCAATGCAAAGGCTCTAGACGCAAATATTGGTGTGAGAGCTAATTCAATCAAGGAAACACTGCATGTTGGTGAAGGGCATATTGAAGAAGGATCAGCCGAGTGGTTCTTGTGGGAGAACAACTCCATTTGGCTCACTAACTTCACACACCATCAGGCTTCCAAGCAGCTCTCAAGGAAACTCAGTTTTCACACTCTATGCTTACTGACCTTTGAGTGCATTATCTAGGAATGAACATGGTAGAGCATCCCACACAAACGAATGCTCCACATGCGGGTTTCACATGCCACCAACTCCACATTCACAGGCAACTTCAGCGCCACAGCCGTTTTCAGATAGCCCTCAATGCAAAGGCTCTAGACGCAAATATTGGTGTGAGAGCTAATTCAATCAAGGAAACACTGCATGTTGGTGAAGGGCATATTGAAGAAGGATCAGCCGAGTGGTTCTTGTGGGAGAACAACTCCATTTGGCTCACTAACTTCACACACCATCAGGCTTCCAAGCAGCTCTCAAGGAAACTCAGTTTTCACACTCTATGCTGAGTGCCCTTTGTATGGCTAGGACTGAAATGAATCTGGTAGAGCATCCCACACAAACGAATGCTCCACATGCGGGTTTCACATGCCACCAACTCCACATTCACAGGCAACTTCAGCGCCACAGCCGTTTTCAGATAGCCCTCAATGCAAAGGCTCTAAACGCAAATATTGGTGTGAGAGCTAATTCAATCAAGGAAACACTGCATGTTGGTGAAGGGCATATTGAAGAAGGATCAGCCGAGTGGTTCTTGTGGGAGAACAACTCCATTTGGCTCACTAACTTCACACACCATCAGGCTTCCAAGCAGCTCTCAAGGAAACTCAGTTTTCACACTCTATGCTTAGTGCCCTTTGAGTGCATTATCTAGGAATGAACCTGGTAGAGCATCCCACACAAACGAATGCTCCACCTGAGGGTTTCACATGCCACCAACTCCACATTCACAGGCAACTTCAGCGCCACAGCCGTTTTCAGATAGCCCTCAATGCAAAGGCTCTAGACGCAAATATTGGTGTGAGAGCTAATTCAATCAAGGAAACACTGCATGTTGGTGAAGGGCATATTGAAGAAGAATCAGCCAAGTGGTTCTTGTGGGAGAACAACTCCATGTGGCTCACTAACTTCACAACCATCATGCTTCCAAGCAGCTCTCAAGGAAACTCAGTTTTCACACTCTATGCGTAGTGCCCTTTGAGTGCCTAGGACTGAAATGAAGCTTGGAGAGCATCCCACATAAAGGAATGCTCCACATGCGGGTTTCACATGCCACCAACTCCACATTCACAGGCAACTTCAGCGCCACAGCCGTTTTCAGATAGCCATCAATGCAAAGGCTCTAGACGCAAATATTGTTGTGAGAGCTAATTCAATCAAGGAAACACTGCATGTTGGTGAAGGGCATATTGAAGAAGGATCAGCCGAGTGGTTCTTGTGGGAGAACAACTCCATTTGGCTCACTAACTTCACACACCATCAGGCTTCCAAGCAGCTCTCAAGGAAACTCAGTTTTCACACTCTATGCTTAGTGCTCTTTGTGTGCCTAGGACTGAAATGAAGCTTGGTCAGATCCCACACAAACGAATGCTCCACATGCGGGTTTCACATGCCACCAACTCCACATTCACAGGCAACTTCAGCGCCACAGCCGTTTTCAGATAGCCCTCAATGCAAAGGCTCTAGACGCAAATATTGGTGTGAGAGCTAATTCAATCAAGGAAACACTGCATGTTGGTGAAGGGCATATTGAAGAAGAATCAGCCGAGTGGTTCTTGTGGGAGAACAACTCCATTTGGCTCACTAACTTCACACACCATCAGGCTTCCAAGCAGCTCTCAAGGAAACTCAGTTTTCACACTCTATGCTTAGTGCCCTTTGTATGGCTAGGACTGAAATGAACCTGGTAGAGCATCCCACACAAACGAATGCTCCACATGCGGGTTTCACATGCCACCAACTCCACATTCACAGGCAACTTCAGCGCCACAGCCGTTTTCAGATAGCCCTCAATGCAAAGGCTCTAGACGCAAATATTGGTGTGAGAGCTAATTCAATCAAGGAAACACTGCATGTTGGTGAAGGGCATATTGAAGAAGAATCAGCCGAGTGGTTCTTGTGGGAGAACAACTCCATTTGGCTCACTAACTTCACACACCATCAGGCTTCCAAGCAGCTCTCAAGGAAACTCAGTTTTCACACTCTATGCTTAGTGCCCTTTGTATGGCTAGGACTGAAATGAACCTGGTAGAGCATCCCACACAAACGAATGCTCCACATGCGGGTTTCACATGCCACCAACTCCACATTCACAGGCAACTTCAGCGCCACAGCCGTTTTCAGATAGCCCTCAATGCAAAGGCTCTAGACGCAAATATTGGTGTGAGAGCTAATTCAATCAATCAAACACTGCATGTTGGTGAAGGGCATATTGAAGAAGGATCAGCCGAGTGGTTCTTGTGGGAGAACAACTCCATTTGGCTCACTAACTTCACACACCATCAGGCTTCCAAGCAGCTCTCAAGGAAACTCAGTTTTCACACTCTATGCTTAGTGCCCTTTGAGTGCATTATCTACGAATGAACCTGGTAGAGCATCCCACACAAACGAATGCTCCACATGCGGGTTTCACATGCCACCAACTCCACATTCACAGGCAACTTCAGCGCCACAGCCGTTTTCAGATAGCCCTCAATGCAAAGGCTCTAGACGCAAATATTGGTGTGAGAGCTAATTCAATCAAGGAAACACTGCATGTTGGTGAAGGGCATATTGAAGAAGGATCAGCCGAGTGGTTCCTGTGGGAGAACAACTCCATTTGGCTCACTAACTTCACACACCATCAGGCTTCCAAGCAGCTCTCAAGGAAACTCAGTTTTCACACTCTATGCTTACTGACCTTTGAGTGCCTAGGCCTGAAATGAAGCTTGGAGAGCATCCCACACAAAGGAATGCTCCACATGCGGGTTTCACATGCCACCAACTCCACATTCACAGGCAACTTCAGCGCCACAGCCGTTTTCAGATAGCCCTCAATGCAAAGGCTCTAGACGCAAATATTGGTGTGAGAGCTAATTCAATCAAGGAAACACTGCATGTTGGTGAAGGGCATATTGAAGAAGGATCAGCCGAGTGGTTCTTCTGGGAGAACAACTCCATTTGGCTCACTAACTTCACACACCATCAGGCTTCCAAGAAGCTCTCAAGGAAACTCAGTTTTCACACTCTATGCTTACTGACCTTTGAGTGCATTATCTAGGAATGAACATGGTAGAGCATCCCACACAAACGAATGCTCCACATGCGGGTTTCACATGCCACCAACTCCACATTCACAGGCAACTTCAGCGCCACAGCCGTTTTCAGATAGCCCTCAATGCAAAGGCTCTAGACGCTAATATTGGTGTGAGAGCTAATTCAATCAAGGAAACACTGCATGTTGGTGAAGGGCATATTGAAGAAGGATCAGCCGAGTGGTTCTTGTGGGAGAACAACTCCATTTGGCTCACTAACTTCACACACCATCAGGCTTCCAAGCAGCTCTCAAGGAAACTCAGTTTTCACACTCTATGCTGAGTGCCCTTTGTATGGCTAGGACTGAAATGAATCTGGTAGAGCATCCCACACAAACGAATGCTCCACATGCGGGTTTCACATGCCACCAACTCCACATTCACAGGCAACTTCAGCGCCACAGCCGTTTTCAGATAGCCCTCAATGCAAAGGCTCTAAACGCAAATATTGGTGTGAGAGCTAATTCAATCAAGGAAACACTGCATGTTGGTGAAGGGCATATTGAAGAAGGATCAGCCGAGTGGTTCTTGTGGGAGAACAACTCCATTTGGCTCACTAACTTCACACACCATCAGGCTTCCAAGCAGCTCTCAAGGAAACTCAGTTTTCACACTCTATGCTTAGTGCCCTTTGAGTGCATTATCTAGGAATGAACATGGTAGAGCATCCCACACGTACGAATGCTCCACTTGCGGTTTTCACATGCCACCAACTCCACATTCACAGGCAACTTCAGCGCCACAGCCGTTTTCAGATAGCCCTCAATGCAAAGGCTCTAAACGCAAATATTGGTGTGAGAGCTAATTCAATCAAGGAAACACTGCATGTTGGTGAAGGGCATATTGAAGAAGGATCAGCCGAGTGGTTCTTGTGGGAGAACAACTCCATTTGGCTCACTAACTTCACACACCATCAGGCTTCCAAGCAGCTCTCAAGGAAACTCAGTTTTCACACTCTAAGCTTAGTGCCCTTTGAGTGCATTATCTAGGAATGAACCTGGTAGAGCATCCCACACAAACGAATGCTCCACCTGAGGGTTTCACATGCCACCAACTCCACATTCACAGGCAACTTCAGCGCCACAGCCGTTTTCAGATAGCCCTCAATGCAAAGGCTCTAGACGCAAATATTGGTGTGAGAGCTAATTCAATCAAGGAAACACTGCATGTTGGTGAAGGGCATATTGAAGAAGAATCAGCCAAGTGGTTCTTGTGGGAGAACAACTCCATGTGGCTCACTAACTTCACACACCATCAGGCTTCCAAGCAGCTCTCAAGGAAACTCAGTTTTCACACTCTATGCGTAGTGCCCTTTGAGTGCCTAGGACTGAAATGAAGCTTGGAGAGCATCCCACATAAAGGAATGCTCCACATGCGGGTTTCACATGCCACCAACTCCACATTCACAGGCAACTTCAGCGCCACAGCCGTTTTCAGATAGCCCTCAATGCAAAGGCTCTAGACGCAAATATTGGTGTGAGAGCTAATTCAATCAAGGAAACACTGCATGTTGGTGAAGAGCATATTGAAGAAGGATCAGCCGAGTGGTTCTTGTGGGAGAACAACTCCATTTGGCTCACTAACTTCACACACCATCAGGCTTCCAAGCAGCTCTCAAGGAAACTCAGTTTTCACACTCTATGCTTAGTGCTCTTTGTGTGCCTAGGACTGAAATAAAGCTTGGTCAGATCCCACACAAACGAATGCTCCACATGCGGGTTTCACATGCCACCAACTCCACATTCACAGGCAACTTCAGCGCCACAGCCGTTTTCAGATAGCCCTCAATGCAAAGGCTCTAGACGCAAATATTGGTGTGAGAGCTAATTCAATCAAGGAAACACTGCATGTTGGTGAAGGGCATATTGAAGAAGAATCAGCCGAGTGGTTCTTGTGGGAGAACAACTCCATTTGGCTCACTAACTTCACACACCATCAGGCTTCCAAGCAGCTCTCAAGGAAACTCAGTTTTCACACTCTATGCTTAGTGCCCTTTGTATGGCTAGGACTGAAATGAACCTGGTAGAGCATCCCACACAAACGAATGCTCCACATGCGGGTTTCACATGCCACCAACTCCACATTCACAGGCAACTTCAGCGCCACAGCCGTTTTCAGATAGCCCTCAATGCAAAGGCTCTAGACGCAAATATTGGTGTGAGAGCTAATTCAATCAAGGAAACACTGCATGTTGGTGAAGGGCATATTGAAGAAGGATCAGCCGAGTGGTTCTTGTGGGAGAACAACTCCATTTGGCTCACTAACTTCACACACCATCAGGCTTCCAAGCAGCTCTCAAGGAAACTCAGTTTTCACACTCTATGCTTAGTGCTCTTTGAGTGCATTATCTACGAATGAACCTGGTAGAGCATCCCACACAAACGAATGCTCCACATGCGGGTTTCACATGCCACCAACTCCACATTCACAGGCAACTTCAGCGCCACAGCCGTTTTCAGATAGCCCTCAATGCAAAGGCTCTAGACGCAAATATTGGTGTGAGAGCTAATTCAATCAAGGAAACACTGCATGTTGGTGAAGGGCATATTGAAGAAGGATCAGCCGAGTGGTTCCTGTGGGAGAACAACTCCATTTGGCTCACTAACTTCACACACCATCAGGCTTCCAAGCAGCTCTCAAGGAAACTCAGTTTTCACACTCTATGCTTACTGACCTTTGAGTGCCTAGGCCTGAAATGAAGCTTGGAGAGCATCCCACACAAAGGAATGCTCCACATGCGGGTTTCACATGCCACCAACTCCACATTCACAGGCAACTTCAGCGCCACAGCCGTTTTCAGATAGCCCTCAATGCAAAGGCTCTAGACGCAAATATTGGTGTGAGAGCTAATTCAATCAAGGAAACACTGCATGTTGGTGAAGGGCATATTGAAGAAGGATCAGCCGAGTGGTTCTTGTGGGAGAACAACTCCATTTGGCTCACTAACTTCACACACCATTCAAGGCTTCCAAGCAGCTCTCAAGGAAACTCAGTTTTCACACTCTATGCTTACTGACCTTTGAGTGCATTATCTAGGAATGAACATGGTAGAGCATCCCACACAAACGAATGCTCCACATGCGGGTTTCACATGCCACCAACTCCACATTCACAGGCAACTTCAGCGCCACAGCCGTTTTCAGATAGCCCTCAATGCAAAGGCTCTAGACGCAAATATTGGTGTGAGAGCTAATTCAATCAAGGAAACACTGCATGTTGGTGAAGGGCATATTGAAGAAGGATCAGCCGAGTGGTTCTTGTGGGAGAACAACTCCATTTGGCTCACTAACTTCACACACCATCAGGCTTCCAAGCAGCTCTCAAGGAAAGTCAGTTTTCACACTCAATTCTTATTGCCCTTTGAGTGCATTATCTAGGAATGAACCTGGTAGAGCATCCCACACAAACGAATGCTCCACATGCGGGTTTCACATGCCACCAACTCCACATTCACAGGCAACTTCAGCGCCACAGCCGTTTTCAGATAGCCCTCAATGCAAAGGCTCTAGACGCAAATATTGGTGTGAGAGCTAATTCAATCAAGGAAACACTGCATGTTGGTGAAGGGCATATTGAAGAAGAATCAGCCGAGTGGTTCTTGTGGGAGAACAACTCCATTTGGCTCACTAACTTCACACACCATCAGGCTTCCAAGCAGCTCTCAAGGAAACTCAGTTTTCACACTCTATGCTTAGTGCCCTTTGAGTGCATTATCTAGGAATGAACCTGGTAGAGCATCCCACACAAACGAATGCTCCACATGCGGGTTTCACATGCCACCAACTCCACATTCACAGGCAACTTCAGCGCCACAGCCGTTTTCAGATAGCCCTCAATGCAAAGGCTCTAGACGCAAATATTGGTGTGAGAGCTAATTCAATCAAGGAAACACTGCATGTTGGTGAAGGGCATATTGAAGAAGGATCAGCCGAGTGGTTCCTGTGGGAGAACAACTCCATTTGGCTCACTAACTTCACAACCATCAGGCTTCCAAGCAGCTCTCAAGGAAACTCAGTTTTCACACTCTATGCTTAGTGCCCTTTGAGTGCATTATCTAGGAATGAACATGGTAGAGCATCCCACACGTACGAATGCTCCACATGCGGTTTTCACATGCCACCAACTCCACATTCACAGGCAACTTCAGCGCCACAGCCGTTTTCAGATAGCCCTCAATGCAAAGGCTCTAGACGCAAATATTGGTGTGAGAGCTAATTCAATCAAGGAAACACTGCATGTTGGTGAAGGGCATATTGAAGAAGGATCAGCCGAGTGGTTCTTGTGGGAGAACAACTCCATTTGGCTCACTAACTTCACACACCATCAGGCTTCCAAGCAGCTCTCAAGGAAACTCAGTTTTCACACTCTATGCTTAGTGCCCTTTGAGTGCATTATCTAGGAATGAACCTGATAGAGCATCCCACACAAACGAATGCTCCACATGCGGGTTTCACATGCCACCAACTCCACATTGACAGGCAACTTCAGCGCCACAGCCGTTTTCAGATAGCTCTCAATGCAAAGGCTCTAGACGCAAATATTGGTGTGAGAGCTAATTCAATCAAGGAAACACTGCATGTTGGTGAAGGGCATATTGAAGAAGAATCAGCCGAGTGGTTCTTGTGGGAGAACAACTCCATGTGGCTCACTAATTTCACAACCATCAGGCTTCCAAGCAGCTCTCAAGGAAACTCAGTTTTCACACTCTATGCTTAGTGCTCTTTGTGTGCCTAGGACTGAAATGAAGCTTGGAGAGCATCCCACACAAACGAATGCTCCACATGCGGGTTTCACATGCCACCAACTCCACATTCACAGGCAACTTCAGCGCCAGAGTGGTTTTCAGATAGCCCTCAATGCAAAGGCTCTAGACGCAAATATTGGTGTGAGAGCTAATTCAATCAAGGAAACACTGCATGTTGGTGAAGGGCATATTGAAGAAGGATCAGCCGAGTGGTTCTTGTGGGAGAACAACTCCATGTGGCTCACTAATTTCACAACCATCAGGCTTCCAAGCAGCTCTCAAGGAAACTCAGTTTTCACACTCTATGCTTAGTGCCCTTTGAGTGCCTAGGACTGAAATGAAGCTTGGAGAGCATCCCATATAAAGGAATGCTCCACATGCGGGTTTCACATGCCACCAACTCCACATTCACAGGCAACTTCAGCGCCACAGCCGTTTTCAGATAGCCCTCAATGCAAAGGCTCTAGACGCAAATATTGGTGTGAGAGCTAATTCAATCAAGGAAACACTGCATGTTGGTGAAGGGCATATTGAAGAAGGATCAGCCGAGTGGTTCTTGTGGGAGAACAACTCCATTTGGCTCACTAACTTCACACACCATCAGGCTTCCAAGCAGCTCTCAAGGAAACTCAGTTTTCACACTCTATGCTTAGTGCTCTTTGTGTGCCTAGGACTGAAATGAAACTTGGAGAGCATCCCACACAAACGAATGCTCCACATGCGGGTTTCACATGCCACCAGCTCCACATTCACAGGCAACTTCCACGCCACAGTCGTTTTCAGATAGCCCTCAATGCAAAGGCTCTAGACGCAAATATTGGTGTGAGAGCTAATTCAATCAAGGAAACACTGCATGTTGGTTAAGGGCATATTGAAGAAGGATCAGCCGAGTGGTTCTTGTGGGAGAACAACTCCATTTGGCTCACTAACTTCACACACCATCAGGCTTCCAAGCAGCTCTCAAGGAAACTCAGTTTTCACACTCTATGTTTAGGGCCCCTTGAGTGCATTATCTAGGAATGAACCTGGTAGAGCATCCCACACAAACGAATGCTCCACATGCGGGTTTCACATGCCACCAACTCCACATTCACAGGCAACTTCAGCGCCACAGCCGTTTTCAGATAGCCTCAATGCAAAGGCTCTAGACGCAAATATTGGTGTGAGAGCTAATTCAATCAAGGAAACACTGCATGTTGGTGAAGGGCATATTGAAGAAGGATCAGCACGAGTGGTTCTTGTGGGAGAACAACTCCATTTGGCTCACTAACTTCACACACCATCAGGCTTCCAAGCAGCTCTCAAGGAAACTCAGTTTTCACACTCTATTCTTATTGCCCTTTGAGTTCATTATCTAGGAATGAACCTGGTAGAGCATCCCACACAAACGAATGCTCCACATGCGGGTTTCACATGCCACCAACTCCACATTCACAGGCAACTTCACCGCCAGAGTCGTTTTTAGATAGCCCACAATGCAAAGGCTCTAGACGCAAATATTGGTGTGAGAGCTAATTCATTCAAGGAAACACTGCATGTTGGTGAAGGGCATATTGAAGAAGGATCAGCCGAGTGGTTCTTGTGGGAGAACAACTCCATTTGGCTCACTAACTTCACACACCATCAGGCTTCCAAGCAGCTCTCAAGGAAACTCAGTTTTCACACTCTATGCTTAGTGCTCTTTGTGTGCCTAGGACTGAAATGAAGCTTGGTCAGCATCCCACACAAACGAATGCTCCACATGCGGGTTTCACATGCCACCACCTCCACATTCACAGGCAACTTCAGCGCCACAGCCGTTTTCAGATAGCCCTCAATGCAAAGGCTCTAGACGCAAATATTGGTGTGAGAGCTAATTCAATCAAGGAAACACTGCATGTTGGTGAAGGGCATATTGAAGAAGGATCAGCCGAGTGGTTCTTGTGGGAGAACAACTCCATTTGGCTCACTAACTTCACACACCATCAGGCTTCCAAGCAGCTCTCAAGGAAACTCAGTTTTCACACTCTAGGCTTAGTGCCCTTTGTATGGCTAGGACTGAAATGAACCTGGTAGAGCATCCCACACAAACGAATGCTCCACATGCGGGTTTCACATGCCACCAACTCCACATTCACAGGCAACTTCAGCGCCACAGCCGTTTTCAGATAGCCCTCAATGCAAAGGCTCTAGACGCAAATATTGGTGTGAGAGCTAATTCAATCAAGGAAACACTGCATGTTGGTGAAGGGCATATTGAAGAAGGATCAGCCGAGTGGTTCTTGTGGGAGAACAACTCCATTTGGCTCACTAACTTCACACACCATCAGGCTTCCAAGCAGCTCTCAAGGAAACTCAGTTTTCACACTCTATGCTTAGTGCCCTTTGAGTGCCTAGGACTGAAATGAAGCTTGGAGACCATCCCACATAAAGGAATGCTCCACATGCGGGTTTCACATGCCACCAACTCCACATTCACAGGCAACTTCAGCGCCACAGCCGTTTTCAGATAGCCCTCAATGCAAAGGCTCTAGACGCAAATATTGGTGTGAGAGCTAATTCAATCAAGGAAACACTGCATGTTGGTGAAGGGCATATTGAAGAAGGATCAGCCGAGTGGTTCCTGTGGGAGAACAACTCCATTTGGCTCACTAACTTCACACACCATCAGGCTTCCAAGCAGCTCTCAAGGAAACTCAGTTTTCACACTCTATGCTTAGTGCCCTTTGAGTGCATTATCTAGGAATGAACCTGGTAGAGCATCCCACACAAACGAATGCTCCACATGCGGGTTTCACATGCCACCAACTCCACATTGACAGGCAACTTCAGCGCCACAGCCGTTTTCAGATAGCCCTCAAAGCAAAGGCTCTAGATGCAAATATTGGTGTGAGAGCTAATTCAATCAAGGAAACACTGCATGTTGGTGAAGGGCATATTGAAGAAGGATCAGCCGAGTGGTTCTTGTGGGAGAACAACTCCATTTGGCTCACTAACTTCACACACCATCAGGCTTCCAAGCAGCTCTCAAGGAAACTCAGTTTTCACACTCTATGCTTAGTGCCCTTTGTATGGCTAGGACTGAAATGAACCTGGTAGAGCATCCCACACAAACGAATGCTCCACATGCGGGTTTCACATGCCACCAACTCCACATTCACAGGCAACTTCAGCGCCACAGCCATTTTCAGATAGCCCTCAATGCAAAGGCTCTAGACGCAAATATTGGTGTGAGAGCTAATTCAATCAAGGAAACACTGCATGTTGGTGAAGGGCATATTGAAGAAGGATCAGCCGAGTGGTTCCTGTGGGAGAACAACTCCATTTGGCTCACTAACTTCACAACCATCAGGCTTCCAGGCAGCTCTCAAGGAAACTCAGTTTTCACACTCTATGCTTAGTGCCCTTTGAGTGCATTATCTAGGAATGAACATGGTAGAGCATCCCACACGTACGAATGCTCCACTTGCGGTTTTCACATGCCACCAACCCACATTCACAGGCAACTTCAGCGCCACAGCCATTTTCAGATAGCCCTCAATGCAAAGGCTCTAGACGCAAATATTGGTGTGAGAGCTAATTCAATCAAGGAAACACTGCATGTTGGTGAAGGGCATATTGAAGAAGGATCAGCCGAGTGGTTCTTGTGGGAGAACAACTCCATTTGGCTCACTAACTTCACACACCATCAGGCTTCCAAGCAGCTCTCAAGGAAACTCAGTTTTCACACTCTATGCTTAGTGCTCTTTGTGTGCCTAGGACTGAAATGAAGCTTGGTCAGCATCCCACACAAACGAATGCTCCACATGCGGGTTTCACATGCCACCAACTCCACATTCACAGGCAACTTCAGCGCCAGAGTCGTTTTCAGATAGCCCTCAATGCAAAGGCTCTAGATGCAAATATTGGTGTGAGAGCTAATTCAATCAAGGAAACACTGCATGTTGGTGAAGGGCATATTGAAGAAGGATCAGCCGAGTGGTTCTTGTGGGAGAACAACTCCATTTGGCTCACTAACTTCACACACCATCAGGCTTCCAAGCAGCTCTCAAGGAAACTCAGTTTTCACACTCTATGCTTAGTGCTCTTTGTGTGCCTAGGACTGAAATGAAGCTTGGTCAGCATCCCACACAAACGAATGCTCCACATGCGGGTTTCACATGCCACCAACTCCACATTCACAGGCAACTTCAGCGCCAGAGTCGTTTTCAGATAGCCCTCAATGCAAAGGCTCTAGATGCAAATATTGGTGTGAGAGCTAATTCAATCAAGGAAACACTGCATGTTGGTGAAGGGCATATTGAAGAAGGATCAGCCGAGTGGTTCTTGTGGGAGAACAACTCCATTTGGCTCACTAACTTCACACACCATCAGGCTTCCAAGCAGCTCTCAAGGAAACTCAGTTTTCACACTCTATGCTTAGTGCTCTTTGTGTGCCTAGGACTGAAATGAAGCTTGGTCAGCATCCCACACAAACGAATGCTCCACATGCGGGTTTCACATGCCACCAGCTCCACATTCACAGGCAACTTCCACGCCACAGTCGTTTTCAGATAGCCCTCAATGCAAAGGCTCTAGACGCAAATATTGGTGTGAGAGCTAATTCAATCAAGGAAACACTGCATGTTGGTTAAGGGCATATTGAAGAAGGATCAGCCGAGTGGTTCTTGTGGGAGAACAACTCCATTTGGCTCACTAACTTCACACACCATCAGGCTTCCAAGCAGCTCTCAAGGAAACTCAGTTTTCACACTTTATGCTTAGTGCCCTTTGAGTGCATTATCTAGGAATGAACATGGTAGAGCATCCCACACGTACGAATGCTCCACTTGCGTGTATCACATGCCACCAACTCCACATTCACAGGCAACTTCAGTGCCACAGCCGTTTTCAGATAGCCCTCAATGCAAAGGCTCTAGACGCAAATATTGGTGTGAGAGCTAATTCAATCAAGGAAACACTGCATGTTGGTGAAGGGCATATTGAAGAAGGATCAGCCGAGTGGTTCTTGTGGGAGAACAACTCCATTTGGCTCACTAACTTCACACACCATCAGGCTTCCAAGCAGCACTCAAGGAAACTCAGTTTTCCCACTCTATGCTTAGTGCCCTTTGAGTGCATTATCTAGGAATGAACCTGGTAGAGCATCCCACACAAACGAATGCTCCACATGCGGGTTTCACATGCCACCAACTCCACATTCACAGGCAACTGCAGCGCCACAACCGTTTTCAGATAGCCCTCAATGCAAAGGCTCTAGACGCAAATATTGGTGTGAGAGCTAATTCAATCAAGGAAACACTGCATGTTGGTTAAGGGCATATTGAAGAAGAATCACCCGAGCGGTTCTTGTGGGAGAACAACTCCATGTGGCTCACTAACTTCACACACCATCAGGCTTCCAAGCAGCTCTCAAGGAAAGTCAGTTTTCACACTCAATTCTATTTGCCCTTTGAGTGCATTATCTAGGAATGAACCTGGTAGAGCATCCCACACAAACGAATACTCCACATGCGGGTTTCACATGCCACCAACTCCACATTCACAGGCAACTTCAGCGCCACAGCCGTTTTCAGATAGCCCTCAATGCAAAAGCTCTAGACGCAAATATTGGTGTGAGAGCTAATTCAATCAAGGAAACACTGCATGTTGGTGAAGGGCATATTGAAGAAGGATCAGCCGAGCGGTTCTTGTGGGAGAACAACTCCATTTGGCTCACTAACTTCACACACCATCAGGCTTCCAAGCAGCTCTCAAGGAAACTCAGTTTTCACACTCTATGCTTAGTGCCCTTTGTATGGCTAGGACTGAAATGAACCTGGTAGAGCATCCCACACAAACGAATGCTCCACATGCGGGTTTCACATGCCACCAACTCCACATTCACAGGCAACTTCAGCGCCACAGCCGTTTTCAGATAGCCCTCAATGCAAAGGCTCTAGACGCAAATATTGGTGTGAGAGCTAATTCAATCAAGGAAACACTGCATGTTGGTGAAGGGCATACTGAAGAAGGATCAGCCGAGTGGTTCTTGTGGGAGAACAACTCCATTTGGCTCACTAACTTCACACACCATCAGGCTTCCAAGCAGCTCTCAAGGAAACTCAGTTTTCACACTCTATGCTTAGTGCCCTTTGAGTGCCTAGGACTGAAATGAAGCTTGGAGAGCATCCCACATAAAGGAATGCTCCACATGCGGGTTTCACATGCCACCAACTCCACATTCACAGGCAACTTCAGCGCCACAGCCGTTTTCAGATAGCCCTCAATGCAAAGGCTCTAGACGCAAATATTGGTGTGAGAGCTAATTCAATCAAGGAAACACTGCATGTTGGTGAAGGGCATATTGAAGAAGAATCAGCCGAGTGGTTCTTGTGGGAGAACAACTCCATTTGGCTCACTAACTTCACACACCATCAGGCTTCCAAGCAGCTCTCAAGGAAACTCAGTTTTCACACTCTATGCTTAGTGCCCTTTGTATGGCTAGGACTGAAATGAACCTGGTAGAGCATCCCACACAAACAAATGCTCCACATGCGGGTTTCACATGCCACCAACTCCACATTCACAGGCAACTTCAGCGCCACAGCCATTTTCAGATAGCCCTCAATGCAAAGGCTCTAGACGCAAATATTGGTGTGAGAGCTAATTCAATCAAGGAAACACTGCATGTTGGTGAAGGGCATATTGAAGAAGGATCAGCCGAGTGGTTCCTGTGGGAGAACAACTCCATTTGGCTCACTAACTTCACACACCATCAGGCTTCCAAGCAGCTCTCAAGGAAACTCAGTTTTCACACTCTATTCTTATTGCCCTTTGAGTGCATTATCTAGGAATGAACATGGTAGAGCATCCCACACGTACGAATGCTCCACATGCGGTTTTCACATGCCACCAACTCCACATTCACAGGCAACTTCAGCGCCACAGCCGTTTTCAGATAGCCCTCAATGCAAAGGCTCTAGAAGCAAATATTGGTGTGAGAGCTAATTCAATCAAGGAAACACTGCATGTTGGTGAAGGGCATATTGAAGAAGGATCAGCCGAGTGGTTCTTGTGGGAAAACAACTCCATTTGGCTCACTAACTTCACACACCATCAGGCTTCCAAGCAGCTCTCAAGGAAACTCAGTTTTCACACTCTATGCTTAGTGCCCTTTGAGTGCATTATCTAGGAATGAACCTGGTAGAGCATCCCACACAAACGAATGCTCCACATGCGGGTTTCACATGCCACCAACTCCACATTCACAGGCAACTTCAGCGCCACAGCCGTTTTCAGATAGCCCTCAATGCAAAGGCTCTAGACGCAAATATTGGTGTGAGAGCTAATTCAATCAAGGAAACACTGCATGTTGGTGAAGGGCATATTGAAGAAGAATCAGCCGAGTGGTTCTTGTGGGAGAACAACTCCATGTGGCTCACTAATTTCACAACCATCAGGCTTCCAAGCAGCTCTCAAGGAAACTCAGTTTTCACACTCTATGCTTAGTGCTCTTTGTGTGCCTAGGACTGAAATGAAGCTTGGAGAGCATCCCACATAAAGGAATGCTCCACATGCGGGTTTCACATGCCACCGACTCCACATTCACAGGCAACTTCAGCGCCACAGCCGTTTTCAGATAGCCCTCAATGCAAAGGCTCTAGACGCAAATATTGGTGTGAGAGCTAATTCAATCAAGGAAACACTGCATGTTGGTGAAGGGCATATTGAAGAAGGATCAGCCGAGTGGTTCTTGTGGGAGAACAACTCCATTTGGCTCACTAACTTCACACACCATCAGGCTTCCAAGCAGCTCTCAAGGAAACTCAGTTTTCACACTCTATGCTTAGTGCTCTTTGTGTGCCTAGGACTGAAATGAAGCTTGGAGAGCATCCCACACAAACGAATGCTCCACATGCGGGTTTCACATGCCACCAACTCCACATTCACAGGCAACTTCAGCGCCAGAGTCGTTTTCAGATAGCCCTCAATGCAAAGGCTCTAGATGCAAATATTGGTGTGAGAGCTAATTCAATCAAGGAAACACTGCATGTTGGTGAAGGGCATATTGAAGAAGGATCAGCCGAGTGGTTCTTGTGGGAGAACAACTCCATTTGGCTCACTAACTTCACACACCATCAGGCTTCCAAGCAGCTCTCAAGGAAACTCAGTTTTCACACTCTATGCTTAGTGCTCTTTGTGTGCCTAGGACTGAAATGAAGCTTGGTCAGCATCCCACACAAACGAATGCTCCACATGCGGGTTTCACATGCCACCAGCTCCACATTCACAGGCAACTTCCGCGCCACAGTCGTTTTCAGATAGCCCTCAATGCAAAGGCTCTAGACGCAAATATTGGTGTGAGAGCTAATTCAATCAAGGAAACACTGCATGTTGGTGAAGGGCATATTGAAGAAGGATCAGCCGAGTGGTTCTTGTGGGAGAACAACTCCATTTGGCTCACTAACTTCACACACCATCAGGCTTCCAAGCAGCTCTCAAGGAAACTCAGTTTTCACACTCTATGTTTAGTGCCCCTTGAGTGCATTATCTAGGAATGAACCTGGTAGAGCATCCCACACAAACGAATGCTCCACATGCGGGTTTCACACGCCACCAACTCCACATTCACAGGCAACTTCAGCGCCACAGCCGTTTTCAGATAGCCCTCAATGCAAAGGCTCTAGACGCAAATATTGGTGTGAGAGCTAATTCAATCAAGGAAACACTGCATGTTGGTGAAGGGCATATTGAAGAAGGATCAGCCGAGTGGTTCTTGTGGGAGAACAACTCCATTTGGCTCACTAACTTCACACACCATCAGGCTTCCAAGCAGCTCTCAAGGAAACTCCGTTTTCACACTCTATTCTTATTGCCCTTTGAGTGCATTATCTAGGAATGAACCTGGTAGAGCATCCCACACAAACGAATGCTCCACATGCGGGTTTCACATGCCACCAACTCCACATTCACAGGCAACTTCAGCGCCACAGCCGTTTTCAGATAGCCCACAATGCAAAGGCTCTAGACGCAAATATTGGTGTGAGAGCTAATTCAATCAAGGAAACACTGCATGTTGGTGAAGGGCATATTGAAGAAGGATCAGCCGAGTGGTTCTTGTGGGAGAACAACTCCATTTGGCTCACTAACTTCACACACCATCAGGCTTCCAAGCAGCTCTCAAGGAAACTCAGTTTTCACACTCTATGCTTAGTGCTCTTTGTGTGCCTAGGACTGAAATGAAGCTTGGTCAGCATCCCACACAAACGAATGCTCCACATGCGGGTTTCACATGCCACCAACTCCACATTCACAGGCAACTTCAGCGCCACAGCCGTTTTCAGATAGCCCTCAATGCAAAGGCTCTAGACGCAAATATTGGTGTGAGAGCTAATTCAATCAAGGAAACACTGCATGTTGGTGAAGGGCATATTGAAGAAGGATCAGCCGAGTGGTTCTTGTGGGAGAACAACTCCATTTGGCTCACTAACTTCACACACCATCAGGCTTCCAAGCAGCTCTCAAGGAAACTCAGTTTTCACACACTATGTTTAGTGCCCTTTGAGTGCATTATCTAGGAATGAACCTGGTAGAGCATCCCACACAAACGAATGCTCCACATGCGGGTTTCATATGCCACCAACTCCACATTCACAGGCAACTTCAGCGCCACAGCCGTTTTCAGATAGCCCTCAATGCAAAGGCTCTAGACGCAAATATTGGTGTGAGAGCTAATTCAATCAAGGAAACACTGCATGTTGGTGAAGGGCATATTGAAGAAGGATCAGCCGAGTGGTTCTTGTGGGAGAACAACTCCATTTGGCTCACTAACTTCACACACCATCAGGCTTCCAAGCAGCTCTCAAGGAAACTCAGTTTTCACACTCTATGCTTAGTGCCCTTTGAGTGCATTATCTAGGAATGAACCTGGTAGAGCATCCCACACAAACGAATGCTCCACATGCGGGTTTCACATGCCACCAACTCCACATTCACAGGCAACTTCAGCGCCACAGCCGTTTTCAGATAGCCCTCAATGCAAAGGCTCTAGACGCAAATATTGGTGTGAGAGCTAATTCAATCAAGGAAACACTGCATGTTGGTGAAGGGCATATTGAAGAAGGATCAGACGAGTGGTTCTTGTGGGAGAACAACTCCATTTGGCTCACTAACTTCACACACCATCAGGCTTCCAAGCAGCTCTCAAGGAAACTCAGTTTTCACACTCTAGGCTTAGTGCCCTTTGAGTGCATTATCTAGGAAAGAACCTGGTAGAGCATCCCACACAAACGAATGCTCCACATGCGGGTTTCACATGCCACCAACTCCACATTCACAGGCAACTTCAGCGCCACAGCCGTTTTCAGATAGCCCTCAATGCAAAGGCTCTAGACGCAAATATTGGTGTGAGAGCTAATTCCATCAAGGAAACACTGCATGTTGGTGAAGGGCATATTGAAGAAGGATCAGCCGAGTGGTTCTTGTGGGAGAACAACTCCATTTGGCTCACTAACTTCACAAACCATCAGGCTTCCAAGCAGCTCTCAAGGAAACTCAGTTTTCACACTCTATGCTTAGTGCCCTTTGTATGGGTAGGACTGAAATGAACCTGGTAGAGCATCCCACACAAACGAATGCTCCACATGCGGGTTTCACATGCCACCAACTCCACATTCACAGGCAACTTCAGCGCCACAGCCGTTTTCAGATAGCCCTCAATGCAAAGGCTCTAGACGCAAATATTGGTGTGAGAGCTAATTCAATCAAGGAAACACTGCATGTTGGTGAAGGGCATATTGAAGAAGGATCAGCCGAGTGGTTCTTGTGGGAGAACAACTCCATTTGGCTCACTAACTTCACACACCATCAGGCTACCAAGCAGCTCTCAAGGAAACTCAGTTTTCACACTCTATGCTTAGTGCCCTTTGAGTGCATTATCTAGGAATGAACCTGGTAGAGCATCCCACACAAACGAATGCTCCACATGCGGGTTTCACATGCCACCAACTCCACATTCACAGGCAACTTCAGCGCCACAGCCGTTTTCAGATAGCCCTCAATGCAAAGGCTCTAGACACAAATATTGGTGTGAGAGCCAATTCAATCAAGGAAACACTGCATATTGGTGAAGGGCATATTGAAGAAGGATCAGCCGAGTGGTTCTTGTGGGAGAACAACTCCATTTGGCTCACTAACTTCACACACCATCAGGCTTCCAAGCAGCTCTCAAGGAAACTCAGTTTTCACACTCTATGTTTAGTGCCCTTTGAGTGCATTATCTAGGAATGAACCTGGTAGAGCATCCCACACAAACGAATGCTCCACATGCGGGTTTCACATGCCACCAACTCCACATTCACAGGCAACTTCAGCGCCACAGCCGTTTTCAGATAGCCCTCAATGCAAAGGCTCTAGATGCAAATATTGGTGTGAGAGCTAATTCAATCAAGGAAACACTGCATGTTGGTTAAGGGCATATTGAAGAAGAATCAGCCGAGTGGTTCTTGTGGGAGAACAACTCCATTTGGCTCACTAACTTCACACACCATCAGGCTTCCAAGCAGCTCTCAAGGAAACTCAGTTTTCACACTCTATGCTTAGTGCCCTTTGAGTGCATTATCTAGGAATGAACCTGGTAGAGCATCCCACACAAACGAATGCTCCACATGCGGGTTTCACATGCCACCAACTCCACATTCACAGGCAACTTCAGCGCCACAGCCGTTTTCAGATAGCCCTCAATGCAAAGGCTCTAGACGCAAATATTGGTGTGAGAGCCAATTCAATCAAGGAAACACTGCATGTTGGTGATGGGCATATTGAAGAAGGATCAGCCGAGTGGTTCTTGTGGGAGAACAACTCCATTTGGCTCACTAACTTCACACACCATCAGGCTTCCAAGCAGCTCTCAAGGAAACTCAGTTTTCACACTCTATGCTTAGTGCCCTTTGTATGGCTAGGACTGAAATGAACCTGGTAGAGCATCCCACACAAACGAATGCTCCACATGCGGGTTTCACATGCCACCAACTCCACATTCACAGGCAACTTCAGCGCCACAGCCGTTTTCAGATAGCCCTCAATGCAAAGGCTCTAGACGCAAATATTGGTGTGAGAGCTAATTCAATCAAGGAAACACTGCATGTTGGTGAAGGGCATATTGAAGAAGGATCAGCCGAGTGGTTCTTGTGGGAGAACAACTCCATTTGGCTCACTAACTTCACACACCATCAGGCTTCCAAGCAGCTCTCAAGGAAACTCAGTTTTCACACTCTATGCTTAGTGCCCTTTCAGTGCATTATCTAGGAATGAACATGGTAGAGCATCCCCCACGTACGAATGCTCCACATGCGGTTTTCACATGCCACCAACTCCACATTCACAGGCAACTTCAGCGCCACAGCCGTTTTCAGATAGCGCTCAATGCAAAGGCTCTAGACGCAAATATTGGTGTGAGAGCTAATTCAATCAAGGAAACACTGCATGTTGGTGAAGGGCATATTGAAGAAGGATCAGCCGAGTGGTTCTTGTGGGAGAACAACTCCATTTGGCTCACTAACTTCACACACCATCAGGCTTCCAAGCAGCTCTCAAGGAAACTCAGTTGTCACACTCTATGGTTAGTGCCCTTTGAGTGCCTAGGACTGAAATGAAGCTTGGAGAGCATCCCACATTAAGGAATGCTCCACATGCGGGTTTTACATGCCACCAACTCCACATTCACAGGCAACTTCAGCGCCACAGCCGTTTTCAGATAGCCCTCAATGCAAAGGCTCTAGACGCAAATATTGGTGTGAGAGCTAATTCAATCAAGGAAACACTGCATGTTGGTGAAGGGCATATTGAAGAAGGATCAGCCGAGTGGTTCTTGTGGGAGAACAACTCCATTTGGCTCACTAACTTCACACACCATCAGGCTTCCAAGCAGCTCTCAAGGAAACTCAGTTTTCACACTCTATGCTTAGTGCCCTTTGAGTGCATTATCTACGAATGAACCTGGTAGAGCATCCCACACAAACGAATGCTCCACATGCGGATTTCACATGCCACCAACTCCACATTCACAGGCAACTTCAGCGCCACAGCCGTTTTCAGATAGCCCTCAATGCAAAGGCTCTAGACGCAAATATTGGTGTGAGAGCTAATTCAATCAAGGAAACACTGCATGTTGGTGAAGGGCATATTGAAGAAGAATCAGCCGAGTGGTTCTTGTGGGAGAACAACTCCATTTGGCTCCCTAACTACACACACCATCAGGCTTCCAAGCAGCTCTCAAGGAAACTCAGTTTTCACACTCTATGCTTAGTGCCCTTTGAGTGCCTAGGACTGAAATGAAGCTTGGAGAGCATCCCACACAAACGAATGCTCCACATGCGGGTTTCACATGCCACCAACTCCACATTCACAGGCAACTTCAGAGCCACAGCCGTTTTCAGATAGCCCTCAATGCAAAGGCTCTAGACGCAAATATTGGTGTGAGAGCTAATTCAATCAAGGAAACACTGCATGTTGGTGAAGGGCATATTGAAGAAGGATCAGCCGAGTGGTTCTTGTGGGAGAACAACTCCATTTGGCTCACTAACTTCACACACCATCAGGCTTCCAAGCAGCTCTCAAGGAAACTCAGTTTTCACACTCTATGCTTAGTGCTCTTTGTGTGCCTAGGACTGAAATGAAGCTTGGTCAGATCCCACACAAACGAATGCTCCACATGCGGGTTTCACATGCCACCAACTCCACATTCACAGGCAACTTCAGCGCCACAGCCGTTTTCAGATAGCCCTCAATGCAAAGGCTCTAGACGCAAATATTGGTGTGAGAGTTAATTCAATCAAGGAAACACTGCATGTTGGTTAAGGGCATATTGAAGAAGAATCAGCCGAGCGGTTCTTGTGGGAAAACAACTCCATGTGGCTCACTAACTTCACACACCATCAGGCTTCCAAGCAGCTCTCAAGGAAAGTCAGTTTTCACACTCTATGCTTAGTGCCCTTTGAGTGCATTATCTAGGAATGAACCTGGTAGAGCATCCCACACAAACGAATGCTCCACATGCGGGTTTCACATGCCACCAACTCCACATTCACAGGCAACTTCAGCGCCACAGCCGTTTTCAGATAGCCCTCAATGCAAAGGCTCTAGACGCAAATATTGGTGTGAGAGCTAATTCAATCAAGGAAACACTGCATGTTGGTGAAGGGCATATTGAAGAAGGATCAGCCGAGCGGTTCTTGTGGGAGAACAACTCCATTTGGCTCACTAACTTCACACACCATCAGGCTTCCAAGCAGCTCTCAAGGAAACTCAGTTTTCACACTCTAGGCTTAGTGCCCTTTGTATGGCTAGGACTGAAATGAACCTGGTAGAGCATCCCACACAAACGAATGCTCCACATGCGGGTTTCACATGCCACCAACTCCACATTCACAGGCAACTTCAGCGCCACAGCCGTTTTCAGATAGCCCTCAATGCAAAGGCTCTAGACGCAAATATTTGTGTGAGAGCTAATTCAATCAAGGAAACACTGCATGTTGGTTAAGGGCATACTGAAGAAGGATCAGCCGAGTGGTTCTTGTGGGAGAACAACTCCATTTGGCTCACTAACTTCACACACCATCAGGCTTCCAAGCAGCTCTCAAGGAAACTCAGTTTTCACACTCTATGCTTAGTGCCCTTTGAGTGCCTAGGACTGAAATGAAGCTTGGAGAGCATCCCACATAAAGGAATGCTCCACATGCGGGTTTCACATGCCACCAACTCCACATTCACAGGCAACTTCAGCGCCAGAGCCGTTTTCAGATAGCCCTCAATGCAAAGGCTCTAGACGCAAATATTGGTGTGAGAGCTAATTCAATCAAGGAAACACTGCATGTTGGTGAAGGGCATATTGAAGAAGAATCAGCCGAGTGGTTCTTGTGGGAGAACAACTCCATTTGGCTCACTAACTTCACACACCATCAGGCTTCCAAGCAGCTCTCAAGGAAACTCAGTTTTCACACTCTATGGTTAGTGCCCTTTGTATGGCTAGGACTGAAATGAACCTGGTAGAGCATCCCACACAAACGAATGCTCCACATGCGGGTTTCACATGCCACCAACTCCACATTCACAGGCAACTTCAGCGCCACAGCCATTTTCAGATAGCCCTCAATGCAAAGGCTCTAGACGCAAATATTGGTGTGAGAGCTAATTCAATCAAGGAAACACTGCATGTTGGTGAAGGGCATATTGAAGAAGGATCAGCCGAGTGGTTCCTGTGGGAGAACAACTCCATTTGGCTCACTAACTTCACAACCATCAGGCTTCCAAGCAGCTCTCAAGGAAACTCAGTTTTCACACTCTATTCTTATTGCCCTTTGAGTGCATTATCTAGGAATGAACATGGTAGAATATCCCACACGTACGAATGCTCCACTTGCGGTTTTCACATGCCACCAACTCCACATTCACAGGCAATTTCAGCGCCACAGCCGTTTTCAGATAGCCCTCAATGCAAAGGCTCTAGAAGCAAATATTGGTGTGAGAGCTAATTCAATCAAGGAAACACTGCATGTTGGTGAAGGGCATATTGAAGAAGGATCAGCCGAGTGGTTCTTGTGGGAAAACAACTCCATTTGGCTCACTAACTTCACACACCATCAGGCTTCCAAGCAGCTCTCAAGGAAACTCAGTTTTCACACTCTATGCTTAGTGCCCTTTGAGTGCATTATCTAGGAATGAACCTGGTAGAGCATCCCACACAAACGAATGCTCCACATGCGGGTTTCACATGCCACCAACTCCACATTCACAGGCAACTTCAGCGCCACAGCCGTTTTCAGATAGCCCTCAATGCAAAGGCTCTAGACGCAAATATTGGTGTGAGAGCTAATTCAATCAAGGAAACACTGCATGTTGGTGAAGGGCATATTGAAGAAGGATCAGCCGAGTGGTTCCTGTGGGAGAACAACTCCATTTGGCTCACTAACTTCACAACCATCAGGCTTCCAAGCAGCTCTCAAGGAAACTCAGTTTTCACACTCTATTCTTATTGCCCTTTGAGTGCATTATCTAGGAATGAACATGGTAGAGCATCCCACACAAACGAATGCTCCACATGCGGGTTTCACATGCCACCAACTCCACATTCACAGGCAACTTCAGCGCCACAGCCGTTTTCAGATAGCCCTCAATGCAAAGGCTCTAGACGCAAATATTTGTGTGAGAGCTAATTCAATCAAGGAAACACTGCATGTTGGTTAAGGGCATACTGAAGAAGGATCAGCCGAGTGGTTCTTGTGGGAGAACAACTCCATTTGGCTCACTAACTTCACACACCATCAGGCTTCCAAGCAGCTCTCAAGGAAACTCAGTTTTCACACTCTATGCTTAGTGCCCTTTGAGTGCCTAGGACTGAAATGAAGCTTGGAGAGCATCCCACATAAAGGAATGCTCCACATGCGGGTTTCACATGCCACCAACTCCACATTCACAGGCAACTTCAGCGCCAGAGCCGTTTTCAGATAGCCCTCAATGCAAAGGCTCTAGACGCAAATATTGGTGTGAGAGCTAATTCAATCAAGGAAACACTGCATGTTGGTGAAGGGCATATTGAAGAAGAATCAGCCGAGTGGTTCTTGTGGGAGAACAACTCCATTTGGCTCACTAACTTCACACACCATCAGGCTTCCAAGCAGCTCTCAAGGAAACTCAGTTTTCACACTCTATGGTTAGTGCCCTTTGTATGGCTAGGACTGAAATGAACCTGGTAGAGCATCCCACACAAACGAATGCTCCACATGCGGGTTTCACATGCCACCAACTCCACATTCACAGGCAACTTCAGCGCCACAGCCATTTTCAGATAGCCCTCAATGCAAAGGCTCTAGACGCAAATATTGGTGTGAGAGCTAATTCAATCAAGGAAACACTGCATGTTGGTGAAGGGCATATTGAAGAAGGATCAGCCGAGTGGTTCCTGTGGGAGAACAACTCCATTTGGCTCACTAACTTCACAACCATCAGGCTTCCAAGCAGCTCTCAAGGAAACTCAGTTTTCACACTCTATTCTTATTGCCCTTTGAGTGCATTATCTAGGAATGAACATGGTAGAATATCCCACACGTACGAATGCTCCACTTGCGGTTTTCACATGCCACCAACTCCACATTCACAGGCAATTTCAGCGCCACAGCCGTTTTCAGATAGCCCTCAATGCAAAGGCTCTAGAAGCAAATATTGGTGTGAGAGCTAATTCAATCAAGGAAACACTGCATGTTGGTGAAGGGCATATTGAAGAAGGATCAGCCGAGTGGTTCTTGTGGGAAAACAACTCCATTTGGCTCACTAACTTCACACACCATCAGGCTTCCAAGCAGCTCTCAAGGAAACTCAGTTTTCACACTCTATGCTTAGTGCCCTTTGAGTGCATTATCTAGGAATGAACCTGGTAGAGCATCCCACACAAACGAATGCTCCACATGCGGGTTTCACATGCCACCAACTCCACATTCACAGGCAACTTCAGCGCCACAGCCGTTTTCAGATAGCCCTCAATGCAAAGGCTCTAGACGCAAATATTGGTGTGAGAGCTAATTCAATCAAGGAAACACTGCATGTTGGTGAAGGGCATATTGAAGAAGGATCAGCCGAGTGGTTCCTGTGGGAGAACAACTCCATTTGGCTCACTAACTTCACAACCATCAGGCTTCCAAGCAGCTCTCAAGGAAACTCAGTTTTCACACTCTATTCTTATTGCCCTTTGAGTGCATTATCTAGGAATGAACATGGTAGAGCATCCCACACGTACGAATGCTCCACTTGCGGTTTTCACATGCCACCAACTCCACATTCACAGGCAACTTCAGCGCCACAGCCGTTTTCAGATAGCCCTCAATGCAAAGGCTCTAGAAGCAAATATTGGTGTGAGAGCTAATTCAATCAAGGAAACACTGCATGTTGGTGAAGGGCATATTGAAGAAGGATCAGCCGAGTGGTTCTTGTGGGAAAACAACTCCATTTGGCTCACTAACTTCACACACCATCAGGCTTCCAAGCAGCTCTCAAGGAAACTCAGTTTTCACACTCTATGCTTAGTGCCCTTTGAGTGCATTATCTAGGAATGAACCTGGTAGAGCATCCCACACAAACGAATGCTCCACATGCGGGTTTCACATGCCACCAACTCCACATTCACAGGCAACTTCAGCGCCACAGCCGTTTTCAGATAGCCCTCAATGCACAGGCTCTAGACGCAAATATTGGTGTGAGAGCTAATTCAATCAAGGAAACACTGCATGTTGGTGAAGGGCATATTGAAGAAGAATCAGCCGAGTGGTTCTTGTGGGAGAACAACTCCATGTGGCTCACTAATTTCACAACCATCAGGCTTCCAAGCAGCTCTCAAGGAAACTCAGTTTTCACACTCTATGCTTAGTGCTCTTTGTGTGCCTAGGACTGAAATGAAGCTTGGAGAGCATCCCACATAAAGGAATGCTCCACATGCGGGTTTCACATGCCACCGACTCCACATTCACAGGCAACTTCAGCGCCACAGCCGTTTTCAGATAGCCCTCAATGCAAAGGCTCTAGACGCAAATATTGGTGTGAGAGCTAATTCAATCAAGGAAACACTGCATGTTGGTGAAGGGCATATTGAAGAAGGATCAGCCGAGTGGTTCTTGTGGGAGAACAACTCCATTTGGCTCACTAACTTCACACACCATCAGGCTTCCAAGCAGCTCTCAAGGAAACTCAGTTTTCACACTCTATGCTTAGTGCTCTTTGTGTGCCTAGGACTGAAATGAAGCTTGGAGAGCATCCCACACAAACGAATGCTCCACATGCGGGTTTCACATGCCACCAACTCCACATTCACAGGCAACTTCAGCGCCAGAGTCGTTTTCAGATAGCCCTCAATGCAAAGGCTCTAGATGCAAATATTGGTGTGAGAGCTAATTCAATCAAGGAAACACTGCATGTTGGTGAAGGGCATATTGAAGAAGGATCAGCCGAGTGGTTCTTGTGGGAGAACAACTCCATTTGGCTCACTAACTTCACACACCATCAGGCTTCCAAGCAGCTCTCAAGGAAACTCAGTTTTCACACTCTATGCTTAGTGCTCTTTGTGTGCCTAGGACTGAAATGAAGCTTGGTCAGCATCCCACACAAACGAATGCTCCACAGGCGGGTTTCACATGCCACCAGCTCCACATTCACAGGCAACTTCCGCGCCACAGTCGTTTTCAGATAGCCCTCAATGCAAAGGCTCTAGACGCAAATATTGGTGTGAGAGCTAATTCAATCAAGGAAACACTGCATGTTGGTGAAGGGCATATTGAAGAAGGATCAGCCGAGTGGTTCTTGTGGGAGAACAACTCCATTTGGCTCACTAACTTCACACACCATCAGGCTTCCAAGCAGCTCTCAAGGAAACTCAGTTTTCACACTCTATGTTTAGTGCCCCTTGAGTGCATTATCTAGGAATGAACCTGGTAGAGCATCCCACACAAACGAATGCTCCACATGCGGGTTTCACACGCCACCAACTCCACATTCACAGGCAACTTCAGCGCCACAGCCGTTTTCAGATAGCCCTCAATGCAAAGGCTCTAGACGCAAATATTGGTGTGAGAGCTAATTCAATCAAGGAAACACTGCATGTTGGTGAAGGGCATATTGAAGAAGGATCAGCCGAGTGGTTCTTGTGGGAGGAACAACTCCATTTGGCTCACTAACTTCACACACCATCAGGCTTCCAAGCAGCTCTCAAGGAAACTCCGTTTTCACACTCTATTCTTATTGCCCTTTGAGTGCATTATCTAGGAATGAACCTGGTAGAGCATCCCACACAAACGAATGCTCCACATGCGGGTTTCACATGCCACCAACTCCACATTCACAGGCAACTTCAGCGCCACAGCCGTTTTCAGATAGCCCACAATGCAAAGGCTCTAGACGCAAATATTGGTGTGAGAGCTAATTCAATCAAGGAAACACTGCATGTTGGTGAAGGGCATATTGAAGAAGGATCAGCCGAGTGGTTCTTGTGGGAGAACAACTCCATTTGGCTCACTAACTTCACACACCATCAGGCTTCCAAGCAGCTCTCAAGGAAACTCAGTTTTCACACTCTATGCTTAGTGCTCTTTGTGTGCCTAGGACTGAAATGAAGCTTGGTCAGCCCACACAAACGAATGCTCCACATGCGGGTTTCACATGCCACCACCTCCACATTCACAGGCAACTTCAGCGCCACAGCCGTTTTCAGATAGCCCTCAATGCAAAGGCTCTAGACGCAAATATTGGTGTGAGAGCTAATTCAATCAAGGAAACACTGCATGTTGGTGAAGGGCATATTGAAGAAGGATCAGCCGAGTGGTTCTTGTGGGAGAACAACTCCATTTGGCTCACTAACTTCACACACCATCAGGCTTCCAAGCAGCTCTCAAGGAAACTCAGTTTTCACACTCTATGTTTAGTGCCCTTTGAGTGCATTATCTAGGAATGAACCTGGTAGAGCATCCCACACAAACGAATGCTCCACATGCGGGTTTCACATGCCACCAACTCCACATTCACAGGCAACTTCAGCGCCACAGCCATTTTCAGATAGCCCTCAATGCAAAGGCTCTAGACGCAAATATTGGTGTGAGAGCTAATTCAATCAAGGAAACACTGCATGTTGGTGAAGGGCATATTGAAGAAGGATCAGCCGAGTGGTTCTTGTGGGAGAACAACTCCATTTGGCTCACTAACTTCACACACCATCAGGCTTCCAAGCAGCTCTCAAGGAAACTCAGTTTTCACACTCTATGCTTAGTGCTCTTTGTGTGCCTAGGACTGAAATGAAGCTTGGTCAGCATCCCACACAAACGAATGCTCCACATGCGGGTTTCACATGCCACCAACTCCACATTCACAGGCAACTTCAGCGCCACAGCCGTTTTCAGATAGCCCTCAATGCAAAGGCTCTAGACGCAAATATTGGTGTGAGAGCTAATTCAATCAAGGAAACACTGCATGTTGGTGAAGGGCATATTGAAGAAGGATCAGCCGAGTGGTTCTTGTGGGAGAACAACTCCATTTGGCTCACTAACTTCACACACCATCAGGCTTCCAAGCAGCTCTCAAGGAAACTCAGTTTTCACACTCTATGCTTAGTGCCCTTTGAGTGCATTATCTAGGAATGAACCTGGTAGAGCATCCCACACAAACGAATGCTCCACATGCGGGTTTCACATGCCACCAACTCCACATTCACAGGCAACTTCAGCGCCACAGCCGTTTTCAGATAGCCCTCAATGCAAAGGCTCTAGACGCAAATATTGGTGTGAGAGCTAATTCAATCAAGGAAACACTGCATGTTGGTGAAGGGCATATTGAAGAAGGATCAGCCGAGTGGTTCTTGTGGGAGAACAACTCCATTTGGCTCACTAACTTCACACACCATCAGGCTTCCAAGCAGCTCTCAAGGAAACTCAGTTTTCACACTCTAGGCTTAGTGCCCTTTGAGTGCATTATCTAGGAAAGAACCTGGTAGAGCATCCCACACAAACGAATGCTCCACATGCGGGTTTCACATGCCACCAACTCCACATTCACAGGCAACTTCAGCGCCACAGCCGTTTTCAGATAGCCCTCAAATGCAAAGGCTCTAGACGCAAATATTGGTGTGAGAGCTAATTCAATCAAGGAAACACTGCATGTTGGTGAAGGGCATATTGAAGAAGGATCAGCCGAGTGGTTCTTGTGGGAGAACAACTCCATTTGGCTCACTAACTTCACACACCATCAGGCTTCCAAGCAGCTCTCAAGGAAACTCAGTTTTCACACTCTATGCTTAGTGCCCTTTGTATGGGTAGGACTGAAATGAACCTGGTAGAGCATCCCACACAAACGAATGCTCCACATGCGGGTTTCACATGCCACCAACTCCACATTCACAGGCAACTTCAGCGCCACAGTCGTTTTCAGATAGCCCTCAATGCAAAGGCTCTAGACGCAAATATTGGTGTGAGAGCTAATTCAATCAAGGAAACACTGCATGTTGGTGAAGGGCATATTGAAGAAGGATCAGCCGAGTGGTTCTTCTGGGAGAACAACTCCATTTGGCTCACTAACTTCACACACCATCAGGCTTCCAAGCAGCTCTCAAGGAAACTCAGTTTTCACACTCTATGCTTAGTGCCCTTTGAGTGCATTATCTAGGAATGAACCTGGTAGAGCATCCCACACAAACGAATGCTCCACATGCGGGTTTCACATGCCACCAACTCCACATTCACAGGCAACTTCAGCGCCACAGCCGTTTTCAGATAGCCCTCAATGCAAAGGCTCTAGACACAAATATTGGTGTGAGAGCCAATTCAATCAAGGAAACACTGCATGTTGGTGAAGGGCATATTGAAGAAGGATCAGCCGAGTGGTTCTTGTGGGAGAACAACTCCATTTGGCTCACTAACTTCACACACCATCAGGCTTCCAAGCAGCTCTCAAGGAAACTCAGTTTTCACACTCTATGTTTAGTGCCCTTTGAGTGCATTATCTAGGAATGAACCTGATAGAGCATCCCACACAAACGAATGCTCCACATGCGGGTTTCACATGCCACCAACTCCACATTCACAGGCAACTTCAGCGCCACAGCCGTTTTCAGATAGCCCTCAATGCAAAGGCTCTAGATGCAAATATTGGTGTGAGAGCTAATTCAATCAAGGAAACACTGCATGTTGGTTAAGGGCATATTGAAGAAGAATCAGCCGAGTGGTTCTTGTGGGAGAACAACTCCATGTGGCTCACTAACTTCACACACCATCAGGCTTCCAAGCAGCTCTCAAGGAAACTCAGTTTTCACACTCTATTCTTATTGCCCTTTGAGTGCATTATCTAGGAATGAACCTGGTAGAGCATCCCACACAAACGAATGCTCCACATGCGGGTTTCACATGCCACCAACTCCACATTCACAGGCAACTTCAGCGCCACAGCCGTTTTCAGATAGCCCTCAATGCAAAGGCTCTAGACGCAAATATTGGTGTGAGAGCCAATTCTATCAAGGAAACACTGCATGTTGGTGATGGGCATATTGAAGAAGGATCAGCCGAGTGGTTCTTGTGGGAGAACAACTCCATTTGGCTCACTAACTTCACACACCATCAGGCTTCCAAGCAGCTCTCAAGGAAACTCAGTTTTCACACTCTATGCTTAGTGCCCTTTGTATGGCTAGGACTGAAATGAACCTGGTAGAGCATCCCACACAAACGAATGCTCCACATGCGGGTTTCACATGCCACCAACTCCACATTCACAGGCAACTTCAGCGCCACAGCCGTTTTCAGATAGCCCTCAATGCAAAGGCTCTAGACGCAAATATTGGTGTGAGAGCTAATTCAATCAAGGAAACACTGCATGTTGGTGAAGGGCATATTGAAGAAGGATCAGCCGAGTGGTTCTTGTGGGAGAACAACTCCATTTGGCTCACTAACTTCACACACCATCAGGCTTCCAAGCAGCTCTCAAGGAAACTCAGTTTTCACACTCTATGCTTAGTGCCCTTTCAGTGCATTATCTAGGAATGAACATGGTAGAGCATCCCCCACGTACGAATGCTCCACTTGCGGTTTTCACATGCCACCAACTCCACATTCACAGGCAACTTCAGCGCCACAGCCGTTTTCAGATAGCCCTCAATGCAAAGGCTCTAGACGCAAATATTGGTGTGAGAGCTAATTCAATCAAGGCAACACTGCATGTTGGTGAAGGGCATATTGAAGAAGGATCAGCCGAGTGGTTCTTGTGGGAGAACAACTCCATTTGGCTCACTAACTTCACACACCATCAGGCTTCCAAGCAGCTCTCAAGGAAACTCAGTTTTCACACTCTATGCTTAGTGCCCTTTGAGTGCCTAGGACTGAAATGAAGCTTGGTCAGCATCCCACACAAACGAATGCTCCACATGCGGGTTTCACATGCCACCAACTCCACATTCACAGGCAACTTCAGCGCCACAGCCATTTTCAGATAGCCCTCAATGCAAAGGCTCTAGACGCAAATATTGGTGTGAGAGCTAATTCAATCAAGGAAACACTGCATGTTGGTGAAGGGCATATTGAAGAAGGATCAGCCGAGTGGTTCTTGTGGGAGAACAACTCCATTTGGCTCACTAACTTCACACACCATCAGGCTTCCAAGCAGCTCTCAAGGAACCTCAGTTTTCACACTCTATGCTTAGTGCCCTTTGAGTGCATTATCTACGAATGAACCTGGTAGAGCATCCCACACAAACGAATGCTCCACATGCGGATTTCACATGCCACCAACTCCACATTCACAGGCAAGTTCAGCGCCACAGCCGTTTTCAGATAGCCCTCAATGCAAAGGCTCTAGACGCAAATATTGGTGTGAGAGCTAATTCAATCAAGGAAACACTGCATGTTGGTGAAGGGCATATTGAAGAAGAATCAGCCGAGTGGTTCTTGTGGGAGAACAACTCCATTTGGCTCCCTAACTACACACACCATCAGGCTTCCAAGCAGCTCTCAAGGAAACTCAGTTTTCACACTCTATGCTTAGTGCCCTTTGAGTGCCTAGGACTGAAATGAAGCTTGGAGAGCATCCCACACAAACGAATGCTCCACATGCGGGTTTCACATGCCACCAACTCCACATTCACAGGCAACTTCAGCGCCACAGCCGTTTTCAGATAGCCCACAATGCAAAGGCTCTAGACGCAAATATTGGTGTGAGAGCTAATTCAATCAAGGAAACACTGCATGTTGGTGAAGGGCATATTGAAGAAGGATCAGCCGAGTGGTTCTTGTGGGAGAACAACTCCATTTGGCTCACTAACTTCACACACCATCAGGCTTCCAAGCAGCTCTCAAGGAAACTCAGTTTTCACACTCTATGCTTAGTGCTCTTTGTGTGCCTAGGACTGAAATGAAGCTTGGTCAGCATCCCACACAAACGAATGCTCCACATGCGGGTTTCACATGCCACCACCTCCACATTCACAGGCAACTTCAGCGCCACAGCCGTTTTCAGATAGCCCTCAATGCAAAGGCTCTAGACGCAAATATTGGTGTGAGAGCTAATTCAATCAAGGAAACACTGCATGTTGGTGAAGGGCATATTGAAGAAGGATCAGCCGAGTGGTTCTTGTGGGAGAACAACTCCATTTGGCTCACTAACTTCACACACCATCAGGCTTCCAAGCAGCTCTCAAGGAAACTCAGTTTTCACACACTATGTTTAGTTCCCTTTGAGTGCATTATCTAGGAATGAACCTGGTAGAGCATCCCACACAAACGAATGCTCCACATGCGGGTTTCACATGCCACCAACTCCACATTCACAGGCAACTTCAGCGCCACAGCCATTTTCAGATAGCCCTCAATGCAAAGGCTCTAGACGCAAATATTGGTGTGAGAGCTAATTCAATCAAGGAAACACTGCATGTTGGTGAAGGGCATATTGAAGAAGGATCAGCCGAGTGGTTCTTGTGGGAGAACAACTCCATTTGGCTCACTAACTTCACACACCATCAGGCTTCCAAGCAGCTCTCAAGGAAACTCAGTTTTCACACTCTATGCTTAGTGCTCTTTGTGTGCCTAGGACTGAAATGAAGCTTGGTCAGCATCCCACACAAACGAATGCTCCACATGCGGGTTTCACATGCCACCAACTCCACATTCACAGGCAACTTCAGCGCCACAGCCGTTTTCAGATAGCCCTCAATGCAAAGGCTCTAGACGCAAATATTGGTGTGAGAGCTAATTCAATCAAGGAAACACTGCATGTTGGTGAAGGGCATATTGAAGAAGGATCAGCCGAGTGGTTCTTGTGGGAGAACAACTCCATTTGGCTCACTAACTTCACACACCATCAGGCTTCCAAGCAGCTCTCAAGGAAACTCAGTTTTCACACACTATGTTTAGTGCCCTTTGAGTGCATTATCTAGGAATGAACCTGGTAGAGCATCCCACACAAACGAATGCTCCACATGCGGGTTTCATATGCCACCAACTCCACATTCACAGGCAACTTCAGCGCCACAGCCGTTTTCAGATAGCCCTCAATGCAAAGGCTCTAGACGCAAATATTGGTGTGAGAGCTAATTCAATCAAGGAAACACTGCATGTTGGTGAAGGGCATATTGAAGAAGGATCAGCCGAGTGGTTCTTGTGGGAGAACAACTCCATTTGGCTCACTAACTTCACACACCATCAGGCTTCCAAGCAGCTCTCAAGGAAACTCAGTTTTCACACTCTATGCTTAGTGCCCTTTGAGTGCATTATCTAGGAATGAACATGGTAGAGCATCCCACACAAACGAATGCTCCACATGCGGGTTTCACATGCCACCAACTCCACATTCACAGGCAACTTCAGCGCCACAGCCATTTTCAGATAGCCCTCAATGCAAAGGCTCTAGACGCAAATATTGGTGTGAGAGCTAATTCAATCAAGGAAACACTGCATGTTGGTGAAGGGCATATTGAAGAAGGATCAGCCGAGTGGTTCTTGTGGGAGAACAACTCCATTTGGCTCACTAACTTCACACACCATCAGGCTTCCAAGCAGCTCTCAAGGAAACTCAGTTTTCACACTCTATGCTTAATGCCCTTTGTATGGGTAGGACTGAAATGAACCTGGTAGAGCATCCCACACAAACGAATGCTCCACATGCGGGTTTCACATGCCACCAACTCCAGATTCACAGGCAACTTCAGCGCCACAGCCGTTTTCAGATAGCCCTCAATGCAAAGGCTCTAGACGCAAATATTGGTGTGAGAGCTAATTCAATCAAGGAAACACTGCATGTTGGTGAAGGGCATATTGAAGAAGGATCAGCCGAGTGGTTCTTGTGGGAGAACAACTCCATTTGGCTCACTAACTTCACACACCATCAGGCTTCCAAGCAGCTCTCAAGGAAACTCAGTTTTCACACTCTATGCTTAGTGCCCTTTGAGTGCATTATCTAGGAATGAACCTGGTAGAGCATCCCACACAAACGAATGCTCCACATGCGGGTTTCACATGCCACCAACTCCACATTCACAGGCAACTTCAGCGCCACAGCCGTTTTCAGATAGCCCTCAATGCAAAGGCTCTAGACACAAATATTGGTGTGAGAGCCAATTCAATCAAGGAAACACTGCATGTTGGTGAAGGGCATATTGAAGAAGGATCAGCCGAGTGGTTCTTGTGGGAGAACAACTCCATTTGGCTCACTAACTTCACACACCATCAGGCTTCCAAGCAGCTCTCAAGGAAACTCAGTTTTCACACTCTATGTTTAGTGCCCTTTGAGTGCATTATCTAGGAATGAACCTGGTAGAGCATCCCACACAAACGAATGCTCCACATGCGGGTTTCACATGCCACCAACTCCACATTCACAGGCAACTTCAGCGCCACAGCCGTTTTCAGATAGCCCTCAATGCAAAGGCTCTAGATGCAAATATTGGTGTGAGAGCTAATTCAATCAAGGAAACACTGCATGTTGGTTAAGGGCATATTGAAGAAGAATCAGCCGAGTGGTTCTTGTGGGAGAACAACTCCATGTGGCTCACTAACTTCACACACCATCAGGCTTCCAAGCAGCTCTCAAGGAAACTCAGTTTTCACACTCTATTCTTATTGCCCTTTGAGTGCATTATCTAGGAATGAACCTGGTAGAGCATCCCACACAAACGAATGCTCCACATGCGGGTTTCACATGCCACCAACTCCACATTCACAGGCAACTTCAGCGCCACAGCCGTTTTCAGATAGCCATCAATGCAAAGGCTCTAGACGCAAATATTGGTGTGAGAGCCAATTCAATCAAGGAAACACTGCATGTTGGTGATGGGCATATTGAAGAAGGATCAGCCGAGTGGTTCTTGTGGGAGAACAACTCCATTTGGCTCACTAACTTCACACACCATCAGGCTTCCAAGCAGCTCTCAAGGAAACTCAGTTTTCACACTCTATGCTTAGTGCCCTTTGTATGGCTAGGACTGAAATGAACCTGGTAGAGCATCCCACACAAACGAATGCTCCACATGCGGGTTTCACATGCCACCAACTCCACATTCACAGGCAACTTCAGCGCCACAGCCGTTTTCAGATAGCCCTCAATGCAAAGGCTCTAGACGCAAATATTGGTGTGAGAGCTAATCATTCAATACAAGGAAACACTGCATGTTGGTGAAGGGCATATTGAAGAAGGATCAGCCGAGTGGTTCTTGTGGGAGAACAACTCCATTTGGCTCACTAACTTCACACACCATCAGGCTTCCAAGCAGCTCTCAAGGAAACTCAGTTTTCACACTCTATGCTTAGTGCCCTTTCAGTGCATTATCTAGGAATGAACATGGTAGAGCATCCCCCACGTACGAATGCTCCACTTGCGGTTTTCACATGCCACCAACTCCACATTCACAGGCAACTTCAGCGCCACAGCCGTTTTCAGATAGCCCTCAATGCAAAGGCTCTAGACGCAAATATTGGTGTGAGAGCTAATTCAATCAAGG
Organism: Ochotona princeps; assembly: GCF_030435755.1. Taxonomy (NCBI): domain Eukaryota; kingdom Metazoa; phylum Chordata; class Mammalia; order Lagomorpha; family Ochotonidae; genus Ochotona; species Ochotona princeps. Next base: position 61,065 of record NW_026698369.1, read on the forward strand.
AAACACTGCATGTTGGTGAAGGGCATATTGAAGAAGGATCAGCCGAGTGGTTCTTGTGGGAGAACAACTCCATTTGGCTCACTAACTTCACACACCATCAGGCTTCCAAGCAGCTCTCAAGGAAACTCAGTTTTCACACTCTATGCTTAGTGCCCTTTGAGTGCATTATCTACGAATGAACCTGGTAGAGCATCCCACACAAACGAATGCTCCACATGCGGATTTCACATGCCACCAACTCCACATTCACAGGCAACTTCAGCGCCACAGCCGTTTTCAGATAGCCCTCAATGCAAAGGCTCTAGACGCAAATATTGGTGTGAGAGCTAATTCAATCAAGGAAACACTGCATGTTGGTGAAGGGCATATTGAAGAAGAATCAGCCGAGTGGTTCTTGTGGGAGAACAACTCCATTTGGCTCCCTAACTACACACACCATCAGGCTTCCAAGCAGCTCTCAAGGAAACTCAGTTTTCACACTCTATGCTTAGTGCCCTTTGAGTGCCTAGGACTGAAATGAAGCTTGGAGAGCATCCCACACAAACGAATGCTCCACATGCGGGTTTCACATGCCACCAACTCCACATTCACAGGCAACTTCAGCGCCACAGCCGTTTTCAGATAGCCCTCAATGCAAAGGCTCTAGACGCAAATATTGGTGTGAGAGCTAATTCAATCAAGGAAACACTGCATGTTGGTTAAGGGCATATTGAAGAAGAATCAGCCGAGCGGTTCTTGTGGGAAAACAACTCCATGTGGCTCACTAACTTCACACACCATCAGGCTTCCAAGCAGCTCTCAAGGAAAGTCAGTTTTCACACTCTATTCTTATTGCCCTTTGAGTGCATTATCTAGGAATGAACCTTGTAGAGCATCCCACACAAACGAATGCTCCACATGCGGGTTTCACATGGACCAACTCCACATTCACAGGCAACTTCAGCGCCACAGCCGTTTTCAGATAGCCCTCAATGCAAAGGCTCTAGACACAAATATTGGTGTGAGAGCTAATTCAATCAAGGAAACACTGCATGTTGGTGAAGGGCATATTGAAGAAGAATCAGCCGAGCGGTTCTTGTGGGAGAAAAACTCCATTTGGCTCACTAACTTCACACACCATCTGGCTTCCAAGCAGCTCTCAAGGAAACTCAGTTTTCACACTCTAGCCTTAGTGCCCTTTGTATGGCTAGGACTGAAATGAACCTGGTAGAGCATCCCACACAAACGAATGCTCCACATGCGGGTTTCACATGCCACCAACTCCACATTCACAGGCAACTTCAGCGCCACAGCCGTTTTCAGATAGCCCTCAATGCAAAGGCTCTAGACGCAAATATTGGTGTGAGAGCTAATTCAATCAAGGAAACACTGCATGTTGGTGAAGGGCATACTGAAGAAGGATCAGCCGAGTGGTTCTTGTGGGAGAACAACTCCATTTGGCTCACTAACTTCACACACCATCAGGCTTCCAAGCAGCTCTCAAGGAAACTCAGTTTTCACACTCAATGTTTAGTGCCCTTTGAGTGCATTATCTAGGAATGAACCTGGTAGAGCATCCCACACAAACGAATGCTCCACATGCGGGTTTCACATGCCACCAACTCCACATTCACAGGCAACTTCAGCGCCACAGCCGTTTTCAGATAGCCCTCAATGCAAAGGCTCTAGACGCAAATATTGGTGTGAGAGCTAATTCAATCAAGGAAACACTGCATGTTGGTGAAGGGCATATTGAAGAAGGATCAGCCGAGTGGTTCTTGTGGGAGAACAACTCCATTTGGCTCACTAACTTCACACACCATCAGGCTTCCAAGCAGCTCTCAAGGAAACTCAGTTTTCACACTCTATGCTTAGTGCTCTTTGTGTGCCTAGGACTGAAATGAAGCTTGGTCAGCATCCCACACAAACGAATGCTCCACATGCGGGTTTCACATGCCACCAACTCCACATTCACAGGCAACTTCAGCGCCACAGCCGTTTTCAGATAGCCCTCAATGCAAAGGCTCTAGACACAAATATTGGTGTGAGAGCCAATTCAATCAAGGAAACACTGCATGTTGGTGAAGGGCATATTGAAGAAGGATCAGCCGAGTGGTTCTTGTGGGAGAACAACTCCATTTGGCTCACTAACTTCACACACCATCAGGCTTCCAAGCAGCTCTCAAGAAACTCAGTTTTCACACTCTAGCCTTAGTGCCCTTTGAGTGCATTATCTAGGAATGAACCTGGTAGAGCATCCCACACAAACGAATGCTCCACATGCGGGTTTCACACGCCACCAACTCCACATTCACAGGCAACTTCAGCGCCACAGCCGTTTTCAGATAGCCCTCAATGCAAAGGCTCTAGATGCAAATATTGGTGTGAGAGCTAATTCAATCAAGGAAACACTGCATGTTGGTGAAGGGCATATTGAAGAAGAATCAGCCGAGTGGTTCTTGTGGGAGAACAACTCCATGTGGCTCACTAACTTCACACACCATCAGGCTTCCAAGCAGCTCTCAAGGAAACTCAGTTTTCACACTCAATGTTTAGTGCCCTTTGAGTGCATTATCTAGGAATGAACCTGGTAGAGCATCCCACACAAACGAATGCTCCACATGCGGGTTTCACATGCCACCAACTCCACATTCACAGGCAACTTCAGCGCCACAGCCGTTTTCAGATAGCCCTCAATGCAAAGGCTCTAGACGCAAATATTGGTGTGAGAGCTAATTCAATCAAGGAAACACTGCATGTTGGTGAAGGGCATATTGAAGAAGGATCAGCCGAGTGGTTCTTGTGGGAGAACAACTCCATTTGGCTCACTAACTTCACACACCATCAGGCTTCCAAGCAGCTCTCAAGGAAACTCAGTTTTCACACTCTATGCTTAGTGCCCTTTGAGTGCATTATCTAGGAATGAACCTGGTAGAGCATCCCACACAAACGAATGCTCCACATGCGGGTTTCACATGCCACCAACTCCACATTCACAGGCAACTTCAGCGCCACAGCCGTTTTCAGATAGCCCTCAATGCAAAGGCTCTAGACGCAAATATTGGTGTGAGAGCTAATTCAATCAAGGAAACACTGCATGTTGGTGAAGGGCATATTGAAGAAGGATCAGCCGAGTGGTTCTTGTGGGAGAACAACTCCATTTGGCTCACTAACTTCACACACCATCAGGCTTCCAAGCAGCTCCCAAGGAAACTCAGTTTTCACACTCTATGCTTAGTGCTCTTTGTGTGCCTAGGACTGAAATGAAGCTTGGTCAGCATCCCACACAAACGAATGCTCCACATGCGGGTTTCACATGCCACCAACTCCACATTCACAGGCAACTTCAGCGCCACATCCGTTTTCAGATAGCCCTCAATGCAAAGGCTCTAGACGCAAATATTGGTGTGAGAGCTAATTCAATCAAGGAAACACTGCATGTTGGTGAAGGGCATATTGAAGAAGGATCAGCCGAGTGGTTCTTGTGGGAGAACAACTCCATTTGGCTCACTAACTTCACACACCATCAGGCTTCCAAGCAGCTCTCAAGGAAACTCAGTTTTCACACTCTATGCTTAGTGCTCTTTGTGTGCCTAGGACTGAAATGAAGCTTGGTCAGCATCCCACACAAACGAATGCTCCACATGCGGGTTTCACATGCCACCAACTCCACATTCACAGGCAACTTCAGCGCCACAGCCGTTTTCAGATAGCCCTCAATGCAAAGGCTCTAGACACAAATATTGGTGTGAGAGCCAATTCAATCAAGGAAACACTGCATGTTGGTGAAGGGCATATTGAAGAAGGATCAGCCGAGTGGTTCTTGTGGGAGAACAACTCCATTTGGCTCACTAACTTCACACACCATCAGGCTTCCAAGCAGCTCTCAAGGAAACTCAGTTTTCACACTCTAGCCTTAGTGCCCTTTGAGTGCATTATCTAGGAATGAACCTGGTAGAGCATCCCACACAAACGAATGCTCCACATGCGGGTTTCACACGCCACCAACTCCACATTCACAGGCAACTTCAGCGCCACAGCCGTTTTCAGATAGCCCTCAATGCAAAGGCTCTAGATGCAAATATTGGTGTGAGAGCTAATTCAATCAAGGAAACACTGCATGTTGGTGAAGGGCATATTGAAGAAGAATCAGCCGAGTGGTTCTTGTGGGAGAACAACTCCATTTGGCTCACTAACTTCACACACCATCAGGCTTCCAAGCAGCTCTCAAGGAAACTCAGTTTTCACACTCTATTCTTATTGCCCTTTGAGTGCATTATCTAGGAATGAACCTGGTAGAGCATCCCACACAAACGAATGCTCCACATGCGGGTTTCACATGCCACCAACTCCACATTCACAGGCAACTTCAGCGCCACAGCCGTTTTCAGATAGCCCTCAATGCAAAGGCTCTAGACGCAAATATTGGTGTGAGAGCTAATTCAATCAAGGAAACACTGCATGTTGGTGAAGGGCATATTGAAGAAGGATCAGCCGAGTGGTTCTTGTGGGAGAACAACTCCATTTGGCTCACTAACTTCACACACCATCAGGCTTCCAAGCAGCTCTCAAGGAAACTCAGTTTTCACACTCTAGCCTTAGTGCCCTTTGAGTGCATTATCTAGGAATGAACCTGGTAGAGCATCCCACACAAACGAATGCTCCACATGCGGGTTTCACACGCCACCAACTCCACATTCACAGGCAACTTCAGCGCCACAGCCGTTTTCAGATAGCCCTCAATGCAAAGGCTCTAGATGCAAATATTGGTGTGAGAGCTAATTCAATCAAGGAAACACTGCATGTTGGTGAAGGGCATATTGAAGAAGAATCAGCCGAGTGGTTCTTGTGGGAGAACAACTCCATGTGGCTCACTAACTTCACACACCATCAGGCTTCCAAGCAGCTCTCAAGGAAACTCAGTTTTCACACTCAATGTTTAGTGCCCTTTGAGTGCATTATCTAGGAATGAACCTGGTAGAGCATCCCACACAAACGAATGCTCCACATGCGGGTTTCACATGCCACCAACTCCACATTCACAGGCAACTTCAGCGCCACAGCCGTTTTCAGATAGCCCTCAATGCAAAGGCTCTAGACGCAAATATTGGTGTGAGAGCTAATTCAATCAAGGAAACACTGCATGTTGGTGAAGGGCATATTGAAGAAGGATCAGCCGAGTGGTTCTTGTGGGAGAACAACTCCATTTGGCTCACTAACTTCACACACCATCAGGCTTCCAAGCAGCTCTCAAGGAAACTCAGTTTTCACACTCTAGCCTTAGTGCCCTTTGAGTGCATTATCTAGGAATGAACCTGGTAGAGCATCCCACACAAACGAATGCTCCACATGCGGGTTTCACACGCCACCAACTCCACATTCACAGGCAACTTCAGCGCCACAGCCGTTTTCAGATAGCCCTCAATGCAAAGGCTCTAGATGCAAATATTGGTGTGAGAGCTAATTCAATCAAGGAAACACTGCATGTTGGTGAAGGGCATATTGAAGAAGAATCAGCCGAGTGGTTCTTGTGGGAGAACAACTCCATTTGGCTCACTAACTTCACACACCATCAGGCTTCCAAGCAGCTCTCAAGGAAACTCAGTTTTCACACTCTATTCTTATTGCCCTTTGAGTGCATTATCTAGGAATGAACCTGGTAGAGCATCCCACACAAACGAATGCTCCACATGCGGGTTTCACATGCCACCAACTCCACATTCACAGGCAACTTCAGCGCCACAGCCGTTTTCAGATAGCCCTCAATGCAAAGGCTCTAGACGCAAATATTGGTGTGAGAGCTAATTCAATCAAGGAAACACTGCATGTTGGTGAAGAGCATATTGAAGAAGGATCAGCCGAGTGGTTCTTGTGGGAGAACAACTCCATTTGGCTCACTAACTTCACACACCATCAGGCTTCCAAGCAGCTCTCAAGGAAACTCAGTTTTCACACTCTAGCCTTAGTGCCCTTTGAGTGCATTATCTAGGAATGAACCTGGTAGAGCATCCCACACAAACGAATGCTCCACATGCGGGTTTCACACGCCACCAACTCCACATTCACAGGCAACTTCAGCGCCACAGCCGTTTTCAGATAGCCCTCAATGCAAAGGCTCTAGATGCAAATATTGGTGTGAGAGCTAATTCAATCAAGGAAACACTGCATGTTGGTGAAGGGCATATTGAAGAAGAATCAGCCGAGTGGTTCTTGTGGGAGAACAACTCCATGTGGCTCACTAACTTCACACACCATCAGGCTTCCAAGCAGCTCTCAAGGAAACTCAGTTTTCACACTCAATGTTTAGTGCCCTTTGAGTGCATTATCTAGGAATGAACCTGGTAGAGCATCCCACACAAACGAATGCTCCACATGCGGGTTTCACATGCCACCAACTCCACATTCACAGGCAACTTCAGCGCCACAGCCGTTTTCAGATAGCCCTCAATGCAAAGGCTCTAGACGCAAATATTGGTGTGAGAGCTAATTCAATCAAGGAAACACTGCATGTTGGTGAAGGGCATATTGAAGAAGGATCAGCCGAGTGGTTCTTGTGGGAGAACAACTCCATTTGGCTCACTAACTTCACACACCATCAGGCTTCCAAGCAGCTCTCAAGGAAACTCAGTTTTCACACTCTATGCTTAGTGCCCTTTGAGTGCATTATCTAGGAATGAACCTGGTAGAGCATCCCACACAAACGAATGCTCCACATGCGGGTTTCACATGCCACCAACTCCACATTCACAGGCAACTTCAGCGCCACAGCCGTTTTCAGATAGCCCTCAATGCAAAGGCTCTAGACGCAAATATTGGTGTGAGAGCTAATTCAATCAAGGAAACACTGCATGTTGGTGAAGGGCATATTGAAGAAGGATCAGCCGAGTGGTTCTTGTGGGAGAACAACTCCATTTGGCTCACTAACTTCACACACCATCAGGCTTCCAAGCAGCTCCCAAGGAAACTCAGTTTTCACACTCTATGCTTAGTGCTCTTTGTGTGCCTAGGACTGAAATGAAGCTTGGTCAGCATCCCACACAAACGAATGCTCCACATGCGGGTTTCACATGCCACCAACTCCACATTCACAGGCAACTTCAGCGCCACATCCGTTTTCAGATAGCCCTCAATGCAAAGGCTCTAGACGCAAATATTGGTGTGAGAGCTAATTCAATCAAGGAAACACTGCATGTTGGTGAAGGGCATATTGAAGAAGGATCAGCCGAGTGGTTCTTGTGGGAGAACAACTCCATTTGGCTCACTAACTTCACACACCATCAGGCTTCCAAGCAGCTCTCAAGGAAACTCAGTTTTCACACTCTATGCTTAGTGCTCTTTGTGTGCCTAGGACTGAAATGAAGCTTGGTCAGCATCCCACACAAACGAATGCTCCACATGCGGGTTTCACATGCCACCAACTCCACATTCACAGGCAACTTCAGCGCCACAGCCGTTTTCAGATAGCCCTCAATGCAAAGGCTCTAGACACAAATATTGGTGTGAGAGCCAATTCAATCAAGGAAACACTGCATGTTGGTGAAGGGCATATTGAAGAAGGATCAGCCGAGTGGTTCTTGTGGGAGAACAACTCCATTTGGCTCACTAACTTCACACACCATCAGGCTTCCAAGCAGCTCTCAAGGAAACTCAGTTTTCACACTCTAGCCTTAGTGCCCTTTGAGTGCATTATCTAGGAATGAACCTGGTAGAGCATCCCACACAAACGAATGCTCCACATGCGGGTTTCACACGCCACCAACTCCACATTCACAGGCAACTTCAGCGCCACAGCCGTTTTCAGATAGCCCTCAATGCAAAGGCTCTAGATGCAAATATTGGTGTGAGAGCTAATTCAATCAAGGAAACACTGCATGTTGGTGAAGGGCATATTGAAGAAGAATCAGCCGAGTGGTTCTTGTGGGAGAACAACTCCATTTGGCTCACTAACTTCACACACCATCAGGCTTCCAAGCAGCTCTCAAGGAAAA